>NC_091146.1:19526059-19833233 GCF_041381155.1 Argopecten irradians
TCGAAGAACACCGCATTGAAAAGGCAATCATCTGTTCAGACTCTCTTTCGGTTCTTCAGGCTTTGAAATCAAGAAGCCCTAGAAATACTCTAATCCAAAATCTTTTAATCCGAACATTTCGATTATCTTCTAAAACTCAAATTACTTATCTCTGGATTCCCAGTCATGTGGGCATAAAGGGGAATGAACACGCTGATAAAGCAGCTAAGACTGCTCTTCGCCTAGCACAAACACATTTGAAACTACCATACACGGACATCAAACCTTCAATTCAGTCAGCCATCAAACACCATTGGCAACAAAGGTGGTCTACCGAAACAAACAATAAACTGTTTAAAATTCAACCTACACTTAATCCTAAACTGTCCAGTCGGAGAGACCGCAGAGAGGAAGTTGTTCTCTCTCGGCTCCGAACTGGACACACATATTTTACACATTCCTATCTATTGAGAGGGGAGGATCCTCCTACATGCCATGCATGTGATACTCCTCTCACAGTGGAGCATATTTTATTGCATTGTATTGATTTTAAACACATACGAGATAAATACTACGATGTCTCCGACATGTACACTTTGTTTCATGCCGTGAGACATAATCGTATTTTTAATTATCTCAAAGAGATTGGTATTTTAAGCAAAATATGAACGTTTTCTCATCATCATACATCGTATCAACTCAATATTTCATCGTTTCATCAACATTGTGCATGAGTTTTCTCATGTGTTTTAGCCAAAACTATTTTATCCCATGCAAAACTTTTTTTTTTTTTTTTTTTTTTATCAAATAAACGTTTACAATATGTGTTTTAGTCCTTACTTGCCTTTTCTTACCGTGATCTTTTATCCTGATATTAATGCATGACTTGTAGTTTGGCCCTAAATGACCTTAGTTGTCGATGGGCCGTAAAACTCAAACAAACAAACAAACAAACTATTTCTGTAAAAGCATTTTCTGATGAATAAACAGTATTTTCCGGGGGAATGTATGTACAACCAATTAAAATGTTTGAAGCAGCGTTTGTTATCTGACATTCAACCCATTGAACAAATTCAGAATTAGATTGATGAAATTGTAAAATATTTGACAAGCTGGTTTTGTATAGTATAACAATACCACCTGACTTTTTCTTACATTTCTGTCTGTGTTTAGCATGGAACGTATAACCCTCTGGTAAGTTAATATCATCTAATAGGTCAGTTTTAGATTCAACACATAATATTAAATCATATTCAGTAATTAAGTTGTAAAAGTCTGGATTAATTAATTTTGATTTTAAGCCACACACATTTAAGAAACATAAGCTTAATTGTTTTCCATTAGATGGTCCATTAAGAGCAGTGTCTGAGTGACTGTCCTATTCACGATTTACTGGGGGTCGGGGTTCGTGGTAAGGACGAGGCGCGTAGTGGGGGACATTGTTTATATATAGCGTATCGTAGACCAGTCTCGCGTTTTCACCCCTACGTTTGGCTTCCCTTAGCTGTGGAGTCAACGCGGTTCGTCTCTGGACTATCTCAGGGGGGAATTGCTGAAACACCGAGAGATGTCGTTTGTCGCGGAGTTTCTCAGGTACGGCCCTCAACACGCGCTCGCGATCAGAATACTTGGCAAACCTGGCGATGATTCCCGGAGGTTTACCGTCGTTTCTCCTCCTCAACCTGTGCACGTTTTGAAGTGGAATGGTTCCTGCATCTTCTATCCCCAGTTCCTGATCGATGAAATGTTTCAATACCTGCTCGGTGTTTTCTTGTTCATTGCACGCAATTCCATTAAAAATCAAATTATATTTCATCGAGTGCGTTTTCAATTTAAGAAAGTCTTCCTTCAACTGATCATTCTCTTCCAGTAGTTCTCTGTTTCTATGCTCAATGGTAGCAACTCTGTTTTCAATTTCATAATGATGACTTTCTTCCTTTTCCAATACACCATCATGTTTTTTTACAGTTTCTTTTATTAATTCCACTTCAGACATAATAGTTTCGATTTTTTTTTTCAAAATTCACAAATTTGTCGTTTATGGACTCCAAAAGGTCAAGCTTTGGTAATTTTTCTCCTATAAATGAATCTATTTTGGAAATTTTGTCACTTAGAATATTTATATGTGTCGTCATCATCTGAAAAGCCATGTTTGGGATTTGAACTGGGATGGGAGAAGCAGTTACCGCCGCTAAAGCCGACTGTGGAGGGGGGGTGGAGACGGGAAAGGTGGGGGAGCGGGGAGCCCCGGTATCATGTTCCCTGGTACTGGTGGCGGGCCACACATTCCATTTGGAGTACTATGGTGTAATGCACGTGATGTCTCGCGCGCGCTTACCTGTGTGACAGGTTGACCAGGTACACCTGTGATTGATGGCGTATTGTGATAACCATACATATGGGAAAAGTTCTGGTCAAAAGTTGAACACCCAGGAGAAATAGGCATGTCTCCAAACAGTGATCCATGAGCATTTGTAATTACCTGTGAGGTTTGCATTTGCGTACCTGTGCTTGTACAAGTACTAGTAGTATTCACCTGTGTCGTACTTGTATCACTAGAGGTCACACGTGTAGTGAGCTGATTTTTATTCGGTGGGGTATCACCTGAGTTTTTACTTCTCCTTCTTTTTTGACTTTTCCCCATATTGTTCGTAGATGAAAAATACACTGTTTTCACACATACCTTGTACTTGACCGTTGCGACGAAATAGATTCAGGAAAAAAAGTCAATATGACCGCATATTTGTTCATTTTTGTCGGAGCTGTTTAGAACACCAACCTGCCACCCTGTCATGCGCACTCTCTCACTGGTAGTTGCTAGATTTTGGATATCCAATTCTTTGTGAATTTTGGTCAATATCGATCATTATATAATACTAATAATGATCATCTATATGACCTATAAATGTACTGTTGAATAGTGTTAAAATAACACATGTTCTCATACATGTACATGTAGCTATAAAAGGAAGATTGACTCGTTACAGCTATAAATGAATTATGTATTTTAAATTCAATTTCTCAAGTGGTTTATTTTTTTTTGTTTACTCCCCCTCCCAATTTATGTCTATGATATTTACGTGTATTGAACTATGAAATACATTTAACACCTTTTCTTTTCGTTATGCTGATTCTTGAAATCCATAGGCCAAGTAAATTTTTATTTATACATAAATATATTCAAATGGATAATTGTATGACCATCATTTTTCGAATTCATCTCTTTTTATATGACATTACTAAAATTGAATATTCCCCAGGTTTGATAATTTAGTAAGCTGTTAAAACAGAGGTAAGATCTCTACTTCAAAGTTTTCTTTCACAAGGTACACCTGGCTTATACCAGAAACATAAATAACTTATAATTTCCGCCAATCTACTTATGTATTTAGCATGATTTCAGTTGCAATATTTTCTATTTTATATATGATTAAATCGTCACCATAACTGTATACTGTATGTATATCTGTAAAATTCTCGTAACCCCATTTTAGGAATACATATATGTCCACCTTTGTGCTATAACCCTACTACCAAAGACCTCACTGCCGTTGTCCTCGTGATGTCACATCCGGTTATTCCCCAAATCAGCGTGAGCGGCCGATTCCCTGATTAGCAGTTGATATACAGGTAAAAATCGAGCACTTCGGAGGGCGGTTTCTCGGTACTGAAGCGGCCGATTTTGATGCGGTTTTCAACATTCTTGTTAGGAGATCAAACAGAATAACATATCTTAATATCATTTTCCATTCCGTGTGCACGTTATTCTGCCGTTATTCTAACAAATTCTGAATATTGGTGCTGGAAAACAAATATTTCTTTGACACATAATCGGATAAAATGTCAATTTATCATTAACCAATACATTTGTACATGTTTCTGTTGTCATACATACATAAATAAAGCATCGACTTGTTTTCATGTATATATGGTAATATCACAAGGATCCGAAAATTAGCTACATTTGATATATTTTATTTATGTACCCACCAGAGACCATTTATAGACGTTTAAGAGGTTTAGATAAACAAGAGATCCCAGAGGGATCTTGGCGCCCACCAAAGAATGATCTATGTCTGACAATGGAAAGAGGGATCTTTTCCCTGCTTTTCAAACTTTTTCAAACACACTACATATAAAATTTGAGACAGATTGCTATAGTACTTTCTAAGAAATAGTGGTAACAAACTTCAACAATGAAATCTAAGATGGTGGCCGGTTGACCATCTTGTTTACCGATCAGACCGAAAGGTATTATGGATCAGTCCTAAAATGTATTATGCACAACTAGGGTACAAGGGGAAACTATGCATGGAATTTGAGAACAAACTTTAACTATCAAAATCCAAGATGGCCGTCAGTCGGTCATCTTGTTGACCGATCGGTCCCAAAATGCAATATGCACAACTAGGGTCCTAGGGGAACCTGTATATGAAATTTGAGAAAGATCCCTTCAGCACTTTTTGAGAAATAGCGGTAACAAACTTTAACTATCGAAATCCAAGATGGCCGCCTGTCGGCCATCTTGTTGACCTATCGGTCCCAAAATGCAATATGCACAACTAGGGTCCTAGGGGAACCTGTATATGAAATTTGAGAAAGATCCCTTCAGCACTTATTGAGAAATAGCGGTAACAAACTTTAACTATCAAAATCCAAGATGGCCGCCTGTCGGCCATCTTGTTGACCTATCGGTCCCAAAATGCAATATGCACAACTAGGGTCCTAGGGGAACCTGTATATGAAATTTGAGAAACATCCCTTCAGCACTTATGGAGAGATAGTGGTAACAAACTTTAATTATCAAAATCCAAGATGGCCGCCTGTCGGCCATCTTGTTGGCCGATCGGTCCCAAAATGCAATATGCACAACTAGGGTCCTAGGGGAACCTACATATGAAATTTGAGAAAGATCCCTTCGGTACTTTCTGAGAAATAGCGGTAACAAACTTTAACTATCAAAATCCAAGATGGCCGCCTGTCGGCCATCTTGTTGACCGATCGGTCCCAAAATGCAATATGCACAACTAGGGTCCTAGGGGAACCAACATATGAAATTTGAGAAAGATCCCTTCGGTACTTTCTGAGAAATAGCGGTAACAATCTTTAACTATCAAAATCCAAGATGGCCGCCTGTCGGCCATCTTGTTGACCGATCGGTCCCAAAATGCAATATGGACAACTAGGGTCCTAGGGGAACCTACATATGAAATTTGAGAAAGATCCCTTCGGTACTTTCTGAGAAATAGCGGTAACAAGAATTGTTAACGGACGGACGGACGGACGGACGGACGGACGGACGACGGACCACGGACAAAAGGCGATTTGAATAGCCCACCATCTGATGATGGTGGGCTAAAAATCAGAAACCTCTAAAATTGGTCTTAGGGTCCTCTGTTGGGTCCGTGTAAAACTATTTATCAACAAAAGGAAGCGAATGTCTTACGGCCTACAAAGTATGTACTTTATCTTTAAATTTCGCCGTCAGCTGTCAACATAAAACTTGTTCGATGTCATACTTATAAATGATGGTAATTAGTACTTAAGGTTCCACTTGAAGTTTGGATCGATTCAAAGCTCACGAGGAAAGATCATCCCAATGTCTCCCGGGAAATATCGCGGTCTGTTTATTTATTAGTTTAAACAATACTTTTTACTCAAGTAAACTTCTTATAAGCATACACATACAAATGGATTTAACGATTACAGAAATTTCCCAAGATGTTCTCAATGGGATGCAGAACCTGGAATGGAAATATTAATATCTGATCAAAATCGTGATTTTTATTCATTCCTATAATTCAAGTACATAGTTATGTTTCTTAAACCGTTCTGGAATTCCAAATAAATAAAAAGAAGTAATTATTGTGTTTGTACTGCACTAAAACAGATTGGCAATTAAAATGTTTCTCACAACATGAATTTTGACACGTGTAGTTCCACAAAATTTAAATGTTATAATCATCTGCAGTTTTTGCGTGATTTCAATGTAGATCTAATGTCGATACGTATAAACCCCCACCCCCATATACAATATATGAATCAAAATTTATGATAGAATATTATATGTCTACTAAATTACAGTAAAACTATTAAGTCTCTGGTTTAAATACTTGTAGATGACTTGTGTGCACATTCTGAAGATTACTATACATAACGTAACCACCCGCCCAGCTAATCCCGTACTTCGCTAAGATTTCAACCAATTTGCAACTCATAAAGATAATTTTTTACGTCTACTAGCAACTTTCAATGTTAATGTTCCTTTCAATATCTTTGTCTATAAAGTGTATACAATTATTGTCGGCCATTTCCTCGCTTCGTGCTCCTACTAGTGCCGCCTTAATATAAGCGCCCCGTAAGTCGAGCCTCGTAAGTCAGGGCGCATCACGATTCCGTTAACCTTCTCCACCGTGTATAGGTCTAGTGTAAATTCCTGTCTAAACAGGATAATCATACTAGCAGACATGGCGAGAACCAATAAGTGCTGTGACCTGTCACTCAGAGAGGGAGGCAGAGAAAGAAAGAAAGAGTTAAATATGTAGAAAAATGTTAATGTTAAGATGAATACAAGTATGTGTTACTTTTTACTACAGTCTTTAGAAAGAATGCTTAAATCATTGAAAAAGTTAGAAATCTACACGAAAGTTTTACCCTCATTAAGTATACATACTTATCCACCAGCCTCCGCATCCAGGTGAAATTGTACAGGGTTACGTTGTTCATCGCGGTTCTCACAATTACGCTTTCGTCCCGCATTGCTTAACATTTTATAAGAAAACGAAAGTTCATGGCAATGCTATTTAATAATAAAAAAAAATCAGAGAAACGTACAACAATCCCCAATGGCTGAAAAGACGTTTTTGAAAATCACAGGTAGGTGCGTCGAGCGCCGTATGCAAGCATTGATAGTGATGAGCTTCGCTGCCTCGCAAAGGGTCGATTACGTCACGCACCAAATAAGTCTCGTTACTACAATACATGTCCTGGCACCGAAATGCGGATATCTAGGTGTCCGGCAACTAATGACTCCGAGTGTCTTGAAAGGAGAACACACCTCATTTTATCGTGACACAAATTCTTTGATAGTAGAGTATAGTTTTCCTTTAGCTAGATGACTCTATGTCGCGGTACCATTTTTCAATAATCTTTGTTGAAGTTAAAAGTTAACGACTTAAGTTAAGAAGCCGATTCCAAACAGTACATAAAAAAATAATGATAGCGGCCTTCTAGCGTAGATCCACGACTGCTTGACCCGCGGGCAATTTTCACGGGTCGCTGCGCATGTTACGTGTCCCTGCGCGGTAGCAAGTCGGATACAATGGAGTTTGTTTTGACAGTGATTTTAGCATGAACTTGAATATATATTTCACTTTTCATAACGTAGACAAAACGTACAATACAGTGTATTTAATTAAATAAATGCATGTCAGTTTGAATCATGCGTATTGTAACTGTATTCAACTTCAAGGGACGTGCATTTGATATTTATTTGTGTCTTCCCTGTACGATACGACATATCATATAAAATTATAGTAGATTTTGTAATGTTCATTTTGAATATATAGCACTTGTTCCAAAATATGCCTCAAATAATGTTGTGATATATAAAAATCAGCCATTCAATAAATGTACACAATTTCGTTAATCAAAACAGATTCCATAATATGCATAACTTCGACAAATAGTTTTGTTAATCAGCCATACAAGAAATGTACACAATTTCGTTAAACAAAACAGATTACGTACGTTATCAGAAACATATCTATATATTATATTTATAACGTAATAATCAATAAACTTGAAATACACAATATGTTAAAATAACATCAAATCTTTGTACAGTGTAGTTAAACTATGACCGATTCCAAGGATTTAAACGTCCTTGCCGATTCCAAGGCAACCCTAATATGTCAGGAATTTTCAGTAAGTTTATACAGTGAATGCAAACTTTGGAGAAAAAGAACTGTAAATATAGTAACTGAAAACTATATATATTCCATGCTCAGTTGCACAGCACATGCGATACGGTAGCGATACAGTGACAGCGATACCGCCAGCCGACTATATATCGGGAGCCGTGCTCTCGTTATGGGTGAGTGGTCAACACACTAGCGAAGCTCGCCCGCCGGCTCACTGCGCTGTCGCCGTAGGGGGTCAATGAGAACAATAGGCAGTGTTATTTCCACGAAAAAAATAACGCTTTCAAAAAAAAAAAATAACGTATCCAACGATACTCGTAACGTGGTCACGTAAACAATCACATTTTCTGTTGATGCTAACAAAGTTTCACATAAAAATCACGTAACATTCTGGCAATAACATGGGAAACAAAATCATTAACAATCATTGCTGACACTAACACGTGAAATGAAATGAATAACAATGCAAAATAAATAATAACATCAGCCACTGAATCTAACATCATTTAAAAAAGGCAAACGCATGCAAAGATAGAGATAACACAGCAGCAAATATATAACGTGTGCTAGAAAATAATAACATGATTTTAGTTAAAGATAACTAAAATTTTGATAATAACAGTAAAACAGATATAACCAACATAAATATTTAAAAAATCACAAATATGGTTAAAATAACAGTTTAAGAACGAAAATTAACAGAACAGGGCTACCAGTGCTTCCTATTCAATTTCTATTTAGCCTAACTAAATTATATAATCAAGTAATATGAAGTTGACTACTTTTTTAATTTAAACATATAACTTATGGTGAAATTGACTTTTAGGTGATAAACTTTAAATAATTATAACATCAATGATATTTTTACTGTTTTAATCTGTCCATAAGCCAAACATAGATACTGGCTGGGTGTTGATCATTAATTGTATTGTGTATATTTTATATTGTGTATTGTCAGAAACATATATACATAGAGTATGTAAATGTGTTTCTGATATTGTATTTTATGTATTAAAACGTGACACTTCATTAAACTAATTTATTATTATTTATTTATTAACAAAAAACCCAAATTGGGCAGAGGGGGCGCTAACATGTTGTTTTAACAGAGTACATCAATTAGAGTAACTCATGCATTAGCCTATCACTGAAAGACACAATTAGTATATATTAATCAGGGTGATCTGTACGTCAAACCACTTGGTCAGTTTCGATCTTTTTTTTTTTCAAAAATGGAATAATGACATTTTTTGTCCCTCAAAGTCAATTTGCTATAGAATATACAAAAACGAATGTAATTTTGAAAAAATATTTTGATATATTAAATGATAATGAAAGAATTTTAATGTGTAAATTTAGAACAAGTAATCATAAATTCATTGTGGAGTCTGCTAGATGGATTAATATGAATTATCAATATAGAATTTGTACTTATTGTGATACCAATGATATTGGTGATGAATTCCATCATTTATTAAAGTGTCCGTTTTTGACCTTAGAAAGGAAATTATATGTTAATGAGTACTATTACACCAGACCAAATATCAAACAATTTTCACGGCTTCTGAACTCAAAGAATATAAAAATAATGAGAAATTTATGTAAATTTATCAAAGTTATGTTTAAAAAAGTCATATAATTTGTCCTCCTTCTATGTTGCGTTTGTTGAATGTTGTAAATATGTTTCTCTACACAATGTATTTTGTAAAGAGACTAATAAAGTTTGAGAGTTAAAATATCATTCCCACTCAGCCAACATGTTATTTTTGCTATATAAACTTTACCTGAGTTTATCTGGTGTCTTCCAGTCTAGCCAACTTTTGAGATTTTAGGTGAGAAACAGGTAAGGTAAAAGGTTGGCCAGGGTGGAATAGGTGTGTTTTTACTAAAACAACACAAGTTCTACTATTACTACATTGACAGCACAGGTAAACCTCAGGGAAAACCATATCCTAGTAGAGACAATTTGATACACTTTTTATGGTATATGGAGAAACTGAAAGATTTATTAGATGTCGATATTTTGTTAAGAATTATACAATTTTGGTTGATGTTGGTTTGTAATAAAATAAATTATCAAACCGCACATGTATTTAGCATGAATTATATTGATCCAAAATATATTATTATATCAGAAAAGTTGTGTACCATATATTACTGTTTAAAGAACGAAATTAAACAAAAACTGTTAACGACAGAATTATACAAGGGACACCTTGTCACACATTAAGTGTGTCTGAGTGAGATTTAGAAAGAAACATTTATCATGATACAAAATATTCCAACCTGTCAATTCAATACGATTGAATTGAAATATAAGGAGTGAATCTTGCTTTTGTCGATTTCATGGTGTGATGAATTTAGTTCGCCTTGAAACAAATTCAACATGAACTGCTCACTTCATTCAATTTGTTTCAAGATGAACTCAATTCATCACCCCATGAAATCCACCAAGATTTGTCAACATGTCTCCCGTGAATATCTAAAATTCCCATCAGAATATCACTGTCCAATTATTGAGGGTGTTGTCCTATATGCCCATGGTCAAATTGAAAGTCCATTATACATGTAATTGATATACACACCCATTTTTGAGACATTATAAATTTACTATTTCAACATTTAAAAGTTGTGCATTGTTTTCTCATTGATGCATACAATACATATCATGTATATCCAGCGTTCAATTGAATTAATTACATATTAAGTATATTTCAAAACTAATCGAAGTATGTAATTTCAATCTCAGAAAAGCAGAAAATCGCTTCAGAAGAGGGGATTTATATTCATTACTTATTGGGTACTCTCGTTATTTTTTGCTAAAACGGCTAATATATAGTATCTTGTAGATACATAACGGCATTTTGAAATTTGAGTGTCTTTTCTGTCTTAAAAAATTGTCAAATAGAAAAAGAGGAAAGATGTTCTATTTTACATCGATTAAGATGTAGAACCGCGTAGTTTAGCTACGCTGAAATGTACATGTACATGTATTATAATATTAAGTATCGCCAGTATCTTGCGACGCGTCATTGCTGAACTTGTATATATATTTTGCTTTTTCATTATTTCAATAAGTTGTAAAAAAAAAAAAAAAAAAAAAAAAAAAAAAAAAAAAATGCAGTACTGTGAATGGCAGATTCAAATCTTACAATATATATAGGTAAGTGACCACTTTTCACATGAAATTTAATTAATTACCTGGTGGTCACTCGGGTATGACCAAGTTTGACCAAGGTGTGAAAACAGGAAAGTTGGCCAGACTGGAATTATGTTCACTTAGAAGGTTGGCTAGGGTGGAATGAACCGTTTATCTGTGTAAAAGTTGGCTATAGTCTGTATCAATTTTGTCGATTAATTCCAGGTGTAAAGGTAAAAAGGGAAGCAGAATTTAGCTGTATCAAATGAAAATATATTTCGTATGAAATTATAAATTAAAAAAAATGGTGTGTGAATTTGGCTGTACCAAATGTAAACCTTATGATATGTAAGTAATATGTTATGTTAAAATAAAATGATTTGTTTAAATCTATGTCTCAAAATAAGGATGCAGGTTAATGTGCATTGCATAATGATATATATATTTTTTCATAATTATAAAGTTTTTTTTCCTGTGTTATTTAATTAATCGGTAATTTACAATTTTTTTTTTTAATTTTAATATTTTGATTAATCCCAAATATATTTGAGCACATATGCTTTCTTTTGTTTTCCTATTTAGGACAGATTTTTGGTTTTGATGTATTCAAGTTATGAAACCTGTTGTCAGTTTCGGATACATTAAAATATTGCATATCACATTTACAATGAATATTAACAAACAAATGTACACTTTTTAGCTCATTACTTTTTCGGATATCCCAACGTCACTCCGACTATATATATTTTGAAAGAAGTTGACTTTATTTTTTTATATTTGTTTCAAATTTTGAGAATTTATTAAAATAAATACATATGTAATGGTGTAACGATCTTTTAACATACAGTAATTTTAAGGAATCGACACCGACTGAGGGATAACTTAGATAATCATTGAAATAATACAGGCTTAACAGAGATTTGTTTAACATCTCATGACTAGAAGTATATATACCAAAGGGATATCATTCACCTCAGGTAAAATGACATTGATATTTTCAATGGTATTATAAAAATGACATATAAGAGGTTCGTCTAATATCAGATGATCAAACAAAAACGATTCAGAAAATTATAGTTTTATTGTCGTGTTATCAAACTATCTACTGAGTTGTTTCCCATGTGTAATATAGACACTTATATATATATATATATGTACATGTAAAGTGCAGTATATATATGTTTTCCCGTTTGTAAACTATTTGGCATTAATTTCTGTCATATTTTGGTAATAGCCTTAAATATAAGATAATAATTTTTTACTAGTATTTTACATACAATTTCTCAGCATCTGCATTTACATGAAAACCTATATATATAAGAATAGGCTAATTAAAAATAACTATATTACAGCATTATTATAAAACAGTTTCTATCATCTTATTAAAAAGAGAAACGTTACATAGGTAAATTTAACAATAATTTTATATCTAAATGCTCAGAAAGCAAATATACAGTATATAGATTTACAAAATGATTGTTAGATTGCCATCAAGATGTGGAAAATTAACTATCTGTAAGTTTTGTGTAAAACAATAGGTCTTTACGTGTAAAATGTGATTTTTATTTTAGAAAAATAATATCAGAATAAAAGTAGAGTACTAAAGTACCTACTGTGTCCTTATGGTACAGGTGTAGCACAGGTAAATACAGGTAAGTCATTTTCTAAAACAGACTATAACTTACCTGTAATTAGCCCCTATTGTTCTCTATTGTTCCTCCTCCTAATGTTAAAATAGGGTATGTTGGCTGAGTGGGAAGACACTCTATCACGATGTCTCGCCTTTGCCTTGCCTGTGCCAAGCCCGTGCGTCTCCCCTTCAGGATGCCTTGCGCTGCAGTTCTTGCAGCGGTTGGCAGCAAAGAACCTGCACGCCTGGTAAGTCCAGTTTGATTATTTATTTTCACAGCTTAATTCATCAAAACTAATGGTTTTCAATATATTACTGAAGAAAAATCAAATTGTTTGCCCAGTTACGGCACATATAACTTTAAGGTAATTCAATATATTAATATCAAACGTAATGCATTGAGATATAAAACATACTATTTTTTTTGTGGTCTATGAATTTCATTGCAAATCTCTATATCAGATATCTGCACCAAAATAAAGTGTTTATTATCTTTTTCTCTTCGGAGCTTGGACCTTTCTCCAGTCCTTTCGCTGGACTCCGCCTTCATCATCCAGCACACCGGCCCGTTACTGAGAGATCCCTCAACCAGTCCTTTGATCTGACGGTACAGGATGAGGACGATCCTGTATGCATATCGGAGAGGTAACTTACAAAACCATCAACACATTTCCTTTCATTTTGTATTCAATATGAATCGGTTACTTTTTTACTACCTTATATTGAAAATGAATCAATCAACTGCATATTCAGGTAATTTACAAAACGACAAATGATATATGATTTCTTAAAGAAAGATAATTTATGGTGTTCGTTTTATTACAGATCCCTTGAAGATGCATCTCTGACGGACACTATCGTGGCAGATGATGACGAGACAACCTTTATATAGCTACGATAATTAGGTACTTGCGTAAGATTATTTAGAGACTTTTTAAAAATGTTATATGAAACACTATTTCTAATATTAATATCTAGCTGGTTCCAAAATCGGATAGTGGATGTAAAAAACGATACGTTTGAGAGCCGGAGACGGAAATTAGGTAAAGTTGTTAGCATTTCGAAGATTACAGGAAGAATTTTTTGAGACTAGTGGGGGTAATAATGAATTTATGGTGTGATTTTGTTATTTATTTTGTAAAATAGTTGTAGTTTTCTACGGGGACGACGGGAAGTAAGTGGTTCTAGACCGCTTTCGAAATACAGTGAATTTCTGCTAGCATAAAACGGTAGACCAGTAATTATTCTAGCAGATTCAAGCCGAAGTTTTTCTATTTTTTTCTGCATCACTAAGAGAGCACCCATCCCTAACCTCACAACAGTATTCAAACAGTGGCCGAATTTATGTGTTGTACATTTTTATTAAAGTTTGTTTATTAAGAGTATATTCAAGTTTTCGAAGAACACTTACCTGTTTTGATACCTGTTTACATATATTATCAATGTGGATATCCCATTTACAATTAGCTTGAAAAATCATTCCTAAGTGCTTAAATGGTTATTTACAAAATATACACCTATATTATTGAATTTGATATCGATTAGGTGATCATGTTCCGCACAGCACACTGTTTGAGCGAGACGTTGCTCATTGCAAATGAAAGTTGCATGGACGGGAAACGAGAAGCCTTTATTACGGTCTTTGTAGAAATTTACACTAATGATCAGTTAGTAAACCTGTCATTAACTACCATTATATATATCAGCAAAACCTACACTCGATTAATAGATCTATAAAGGGGACCAAAGAAAACGTAATAATTTTACTACAATGCAGATATATATTTCATGTTTTTAATTAATTTTCAAATGTGTTTTGTGTATTCGTTTTTCAGCGATATTTCTTTTAACGTATAGTAATATTTACATATTTCGTAGATAATAATTGTATATTTTTCCTTATTCCTATAGATATTTTATGGTACATAATCATATAAATTACGGCAGCGATAAATTATGAAGTAAGAATTTATTGACGTCAAGGTTTTGTTACACTACAAGTTATCGTCTATTTCACAAAAACTAAATAAAGGAGAGATGTTTCAAACTTATCAAAAGAAAAAGCATACGGTTTCAAGTTCTACTATTTGTTTTGAAATTTCAAGAATTTTTTATCAAAAGTACCATTATTACAACATGATGTTTATTATTTTGTTGAATAAGAAAGTATTTCTGATTATTTTTTTTTTATCGGTAACACAAAAAAGTTACAAGTCGTATTTAACCAGAAGCAGATATTAGTTCCCGGTCTAAAATTGATAATGATGAAATGCTGAACATTGAGAAACCTCCGTAGTGTACGTAACATGTATTCGGACAAAAACTACATATGATACATTATAGATGAAGAAGATATTTTAGACCAGAAATATATACATGTACATATTACGGTGGCTGATTTATGCCATTTCGTCTTTTCGTCTTTTCGCCCCGAAAAGACGAAAATTAAATATCTTAATTCTCGTCTTTTCGTCTTTTCGCCCCGAAAAGACGAAAATTAACAAATTTAAATTTCGTCTTTTCGCGGCGAAAAGACGAAAGTGAAGCACGCTAATTAGCGCCTATAATTTTCGTCTTTTCGCCTTCAAAAATCTCGTCTTTTCGCCCCGAAAAGACGAAAATTAACAAACCTTAATTTTCGTCTTTGGCGAAAAGACGAAAATTAACAAACCTTAATTTTCGTCTTTTCGCCCCGGGCGAAAAGACGAAATTTAACAAACCTTAATTTTCGTCCTTTCGTCTTTTCGTCTTTTCGCCTTTTCGCCCCGAAAAAATACAAATTACAGATATACTTTGTCATCTATCATATACGACGAAGATTATAATGTAATTTCTAATGTACAATTATGATGAAGACCATGTCATGTATGTAGTCAAAATGTCTTTTCAAATAATGCACAGTACATTGTACCTACTGATTAACTGTTCTAATTAACTGTATTTGAGCAATTTCTTGGCACAAGTCCTTCCTTTAAACTCAAAGTCTTCACGAGTTGTCTTTCATAAATTATTTTGTTAACAAGTTTATCCGTGGTTCAAACGCTTTCAAATATTACCCGCCGACAACCTTTTTTTAAAGTTGTGTAGGTAGTGTTTCCCACAGCCCCGATTAGCATGGCGCCGCGCCGTGCCCTTTTTACCTGACGCCATGCCCCTATGACATAACGCCGTGCCCTGTTTGTCCCCAGTACACTTCTACTAAACTACCAAAATACCAGGTAGTGGCTTGATAATTAAGTAAACAAAAGAAGTGTGACCACTCCCTGACCCCCTGACCAACACCCCAGTGGCCCTAATTAGCAGCCTTGGGCTATTTCCACCTTGGCTTGTGGTGTCACTTTCAGGTCTGTGTATTACGTAAGCTGAAGTCAAGCAGCCGATCGGCAGCCTAGAAAACAATCAGCTGGCCTTTCGATAAGTTTTATGACTACAGCTAGTGAGCATTACTTCAAAAACAAATACTGCTTACAACTGTAAATGATTTACTCACGTTTTTAATGTTAAATAGGCCTATCTATATCGGATGGATGTCACAAGATTTGCAATCGTAATGGCCGCCATTTTGGGTGTATTGTACATCTCATGTTAAGTAGATCCGGAGGTATTGAATTTCAGGATTTTACTAATATTCACGTTTTTAAAAATGAAAACGGTTTTTTTTTTTTTAGAATTTCGGTGTGAATGTATTTTTAGAAAAGATATCTCAATAATAATAAAATTATTAATAGCAAAGTAATTAAAATAAATCAAATTAAAAAGAAATCAACTTTTTTCTCTATCAGATTAAATTGAAATATTTTGCATACTACTCTAACACTTACCTGTATTTTCTTAATTTAGTGCTTGTAAATTTAGAACATTATTTTAATTAATTGTCCATTATTATGAAACATGTTATCTTATTCAAATCAATACAGTATTTTTAATATTTAAATAAAGATATATTTTAAAATAAAGGTAATTGGATTGAAATAAAGGAATACATTTTGAATTTTCCCATTCTTTTAATTAATATAAATGAAATTTAGATCTTTATTGTGAATCAATTATAGTCATGATCATATGATCTGCAGATTACAATTTTCAAAATCATTTTTTTCACTCAGAATAATTAAATAGATGTCCTGATATTACTTAGCAACACAGAGAGTTTAAAACATTTAAATGATATTAAGTTGAACCAGAATTAAATAAACAACAAGACAGTTTTAAAGATTTCCCCTTGTATTGGAAGTTGTCGATATAACCTTTGTGCCCTCTGATGGTTATTTATCGCGGTCAAGGTGCCCTTTTCAAAACCCAGCACCATGCCCTTTTTTTTTCCTGTGGGAAACACTAGTAGGGGAGGCAACTCCTCTAAGTGCTTGTTTAGCATCTTAAGTTCATTATGGTCCTAAATATACACGGCAATGTTTTGATAAGCGTAATTGCTGAAGAGGGCGATTAGAACACAAAAAATAAGATATTAATGAATTTTAAAAAAATGTTTCAATCACGCTAAAGGATTTGCGGAATGATGAATCTGTTAGTGGCACGTGGCATATGCCACGTGTGAGAAATCTACGTAACTGCTGTAAACAAACATGTTGACTTCTGTTTTAAAACTTCTAATCTTAGTTATTGATGAAGATACTTGTAATACTATCAGTTTAATAAATCGATTGTTATCATAAACTTCTTTGATGCTTCCATATTGAACAATTAAGTCAATTTTAAGATAAAAAGATTTCAAATGACTTCCACACCGGACCGGAAGGCGAAAAGACGAAAATTAAGGTTTGTTAATTTTCGTCTTTTCGGGGCGAAAAGACGAGAATTTTGAAGGCGAAAAGACGAGAATCAAAGTCGCTAATTAGCGTGTATCACTTTCATCTTTTCGTGTTTGACTTTTCGTCTTTTCGTCTTTTCGCTGCGAAAAGACGAGATTTAAATTTGTTAAATTTCGTCTTTTCGGGGCGAAAAGACGAAAAGACGAAAATTAAGGTTTCTTAATTCTCGTCTTTTCGGGGCGAAAAGACGAAAAGACGAAATGGCACAAATCAGCCACCGTAACATATGCATATATTGTATTTTTTTCTGTTAAGACACTAGATCTATCCATGTAAATATTTTGTTCTTGGGCGTGTAAACGTGCAATTATGAAGATACAAATGTTGGAATACGGTGCATCACTTAATTAAATTCGAGTTATACAATTGTTTTATAAATTAAATGCGTTTAGCTCTTAGAAGACTTTGCCATAATTCATATTATGTTGTCATAAAATCTTTTTCAAAGACAAATTTTAGAAAATTTACAGCATGGCAGTGAAGTTAAGAAAACTGATGTCATTATTGCTGTTATTGGCATGCATCAACATTACACTACAGTATTTGGGACAAAATAATTAAAGAAATGTGAATGAACATGGAGGAAGTTTTTATCTTAACTCACAAAATATCATACAGTTTTGGAATTGGGACCATTTCATCTTCATCTCTTTTTAATAAATGTGAATAACGCCTCCTTCAGTACTTACAGTACTTTGATCTTAATTTTACGGAATTGAAGGTTGCCGGACGATTTCTAATATATAACTATTTCAAAACTTCCGGATTTAATTTTAGTCGTGAGGCGAGGAAAGGAAAAGATTTTAACAAGTTAACTTAACTTTAGTCTGCCAATTATCATACGTAAGTTCAGATTTAGATAAACAAAATTCGTATGGTGATAATTTTACGTACGTTTTTTACCTAGTTGTAGAATGACTGATAAATACAAAATGGTTTGACCACAGGTGTCTGCTTCTAGTTTTCAACAGTTTTGGGAAAAAATAGAGGTATGTTTTTCCAAAACCAGAAGCAGACGTCTGTGGTTTGACATCATAATCCAGATTTACACACATATTTTGGTTGCTAGGCAGGCAAGAGTAACCCGATTGGCACATTAAAGTAAAAATAACAGTGGACATTAAAATAATATCGGGATATTTCAATTCTAATTTTATGTATTTGGAAACTATGTTACAAAACTCAACAATTAATATTGTGTGCCATTGAACACTTTTCTTGACATTTATTTTTACAATGTAGTATCACATCCACCTATCTACCAGTTCATAGCCTTGTGTTATGACAAGAAAAAAAGTTGGTGGCCACTCCTGGTATGAGTTGGTGGCCGATTATCTTTCATTTTAAACAGTACGTATATGTACGTACATATACTTGTGTTCAAATGTTGTTTTTTAATGATATGGATCATTCATTAATCACAAAAATATCAATGTCATGCTGTGGCCTATACTTCATTTAGCTACATTTGTATCTTTTATCATCGTATACACAAACTTTCTAGGAATTTACTTAAAACACTTCGATAAGCTACCATTTTCATCTCATTTATTTGAAACAGTCTTCACTTCAGTAATTTTCAGACCTATTTTTGACTCATGCATGGAGAAAAACCCCACTTACGTCTTCAGCGCTATTGAAAATATTAATCAATATTATGCATTATACATGTTGATATATTTAAAACTACAGATACCGATAATTTGGCACAATTTCCAATGATATGAGTGAGAAACAGAGGTTATAAGCGGTAACAGGTGTTGGCATATATGTATGAGTGGATGCTTAAAATGAACAGTCGGGCAAGGATGGCTAAAGTCGGTAAAAATGGTGTGAATGTATCCAGTATAATTTCTTATGAAATGGAAAAATAAAATCTCTCGTCAAAATCTGTCTGCGTACGAAGAAATTAATTTAAAGTATGGAAATTCTAAAACGTCCTCCTGGCTCACTATGTCCGTGGTTACATTTCCACGCAGCCTCGCTTTCAATGCTTTCAACTTTTCTTTACTTTAATGGTCAGAACTGGGAAACTAAGCAGAACTTGGCCGTCGTATTAATATGTGAGAACTTTTGGAAGGCCAATGAACGCATTTAGACTGGTTTTCTTTGCCCGACTATTCACTTTAAAATGCAGAAACTGATTGAGATATAATACAACTTTCTGATAAACAGTGAATTTATATGGTTTATAACACTGATTTACTACATGGAATAATGCCAGTCATAGAAGAAATGGTCACTACATGGAATTTTGGTTCATGACTGCAATTTCAATTTCAACAATATTTTATTGACAATATACATCAAAAGGATCAGACATTAGTCTACACCTATTTAAGTCCGCTATAATTCATATTCTAAAATACATACCGTACATAAATTTATTGTTCTGCAATTATTCACACACACACACACACACACACACACACACACATATATACACATTTATTGTTATTCACACACACACACACACACACACACACACACACATATATACACATATCTTGATTGAATTAGTGACAGCACAGTAAAAATGCATTTGCTGAATAAAGGGGGATAATTAACCCCAATTTTATTTTTTAATAGAAAATGTTTTGATTGAATTAAGTTATTTGATTTTAGTTTTTAAATAGGGATAATAATCATGCTCATTTATTGACAGACTAACATACATACACTCCATGATACATTTCAGGGCTGTAGCTGGGTTTATATACCATTGCAGGCACATGTGACAAAGAAAAAAAGGGCTAGCGCACCAAAGGGGGAGAGTGTGGGAGGGACCTCCCACTTGTGGGGTCTGGGCCTCCACAGTTTTTTTTTCTTTTTCTTTTATGTTTAAAATAATTCCGTTAATTCTGGTGCAATTGGAAGATTTGAGTTTATTATGTGAAACTTTTTAAAGTTTAATGTGCCATATTTAAATTGCGCGATAATTTTGACATTTTTTTCAGTATGATGTATTAAAAAATGGCTAGAAGACCTCTAAGACCCATTGCTACAGATTGGCGTGAAAACCAGATGTAGACTTATTGAAAAAAACGTCATTTATATCAGTACTTTCATCTCACTTGGCCGAAATGGTCAGTGAATGCTTATGTCATGACATGGTGGTGGTACATCCCCAATGCTCCAGTGGTTACTACAACCGCAGCCTATCACATAGTAAAAATGAGACCATATTGAGCTACTTTGTAACAAGATCTGTTTCTTGTTTTACAGGTAGGTTTCGCCCAATGAAATATAAAGATTACAAAATTGAAATTTCTCCTGTACATAGATATAATCTTCAGATCATTTTTAATACATACAGCGAACAATATGGGTGGTCAGTTGTCTAGCTTGACCAGGAAAATACTCCTCTAAAAATAGAGCGAAGTCAAGCTTTACATAGAACATGAAATATTTTTTTCCATAACGAGGCCGCATCAACAAACGGAAGAGTGCAACAATAAGTCAGATAGCAGTGACAGTTTGCCATGGCATGTTTAGTTAATTAAACAACAACAAATCGAAGTGCGATGGACTGTTTAAACATATCATATAATCTATGACACTTCATGTTACTTACATACGCTCGCTAGCTTAATACACCAAACATATATATGTTTTAGTCTGCGGCTGTATGTGCGCTGGCATACATGTATGTGTAGAAATTTAACGCACCACACGCAACACAACAACAGATCCAGGCAAGTTTAGCTTGAGATATGGCTTCTGTTTCTTCTATTGCTACATGCCATCTTTAAATTTCTTTCCCTAGAGATATCCTAGGGTGATACCGATTTGATTCTAATTTCCTTCTCTTTGTTGCCAATTCAGATATTTTTTTTTATTTCTCGCACGTTTTTGTTCAACCATTTTGTTTACTTTTAGTGTGTAACAATGCGTATGCGCAAAACTTCGACAACACATGTACAATCCATCGCAGCTTCATTTGCATACTATTCTGTCTGGCTGACATCGTAATAAATCAAGGATTTCCTTCAATTTTGTATTCAAGACACATTTGTTCAATCTCACACACATAAAGAAATTAAATTGAGGTTTTTTAATATGTTTTTTCATCTTTTCTTCCGTTTATCGGATTTTACAAAAAAAAAAATTATTTGGTTAGACGAAACCTACATTTAATAAAAAAATTACCATTTGAAAAAAATGATTTGAAATCCCAAATTAAAACCCACACAACTGTAAGCAACTATACTGTATGTGAAAACCAGTCCTAATATTTATAATAAAACTACATGTACATTTCTCTTTTTTTTTCAGAAATAAAAAGTGGAAGGATACCGATCAAGGAGGTTAAAACTTAGGAAAAATTCTCTCCCCTGAGACACAGATGACAGTTATGTAAGACTAAGCAATATGAGTGAGCAACATCAAATACATACAGAGCAAAAAATCTAGCAAAAATATGTGTGACAAAAGGTGTACTAGTATCACAAAACATAGACAGACACCCCAAGATAGATACAGGAGAGAAACCTCACAAAAATGATATCTGTGGTAAGGGGTGTAGTGAGGCAGTTAACGAGCAGAAGCCATACCAATGTGATATTTGTAGTAAGAGGTTTGGTGTGGCTCAAAAACTATGTGCACATATCAGAAGACATACAGCAGAGAAACCTTACAAATGTGATGTCTGTGGTAAAGGGTTTAATCGGACACAACACCTACAGACACACCTCAGGACACATACAGGCGAGAAACCTTACAAATGTGATGTCTGTGGTAAGGGGTATAGTAACAATGGTTCCTTAAGGACACACCTCAGGATACATACAGGAGAGAACCCTTACAAATGTGATGTCTGTGGTAAGGGATGTAGTCACTCAAGTGACCTACAGATATACATGTACACCTCAGGACACACACAGGAGAGAAACCTTATAAATGTTATGCCTGTGGTAAGGGGTTTAGTCAAAGAGGTGACCTTCAAAACACACCTCAGGACACATACAGGAGAGAAACCTTACAAATGTGATGTCTGTAGTAAGGAGTTTGGTCGAGCTGATAACCTACAGATACACCTCAGGACACATACAGGAGAGAAACCTTATAAATGCGATGTTTGTGGTAAGGGGTTTTGTCAGACAGGTGCCCTACAGAAACACCTCAGGATACATACAGGAGAGAACCCTTACAAATGTGATATCTGTGGTAAGGAGTTTAGTCGAGTATGTCACCTACAGACACACCTCAGGACACATACAGGGGAGAAACCTTACATATGTGATGTATGTGGTAAGGCATGTAGTAAAAGAGGTGCCCTGCAAAAACACATCAGGACACATACAGGAGAGAAACCTTACAAATGTGATGTATGTGGTAAGGGGTTTAGTCAAACAGGTGACCTACAGAGACACACAAGGACACATACAGGAGACAAAACCTTAAAAAGTTATCTGTGTAGCATGGACGGTAGTCAAGCAGATGTGATATCTGTGGTAATCGATTTGCATTGTCGATTCACCTGCAGATGCACCCCAGGAAACATACAGGGTAAAAGTTTTACAATGATGACGATTGTGATAAAATACCTTTCCATTCCCAATGACTTGTATCAAATGACACTCGGATTTTGGAACAATGCCAAAAAATTAACTTTGTTCAGATAATCCGTCAATCACATCAATATAAAATAAACAAAAACTTTGTCACAAGGCCTTTTTAGTTTCTTTTAAGGTCATCCGAAGGGTCAGTATAGTAATAACACTGACCCCAACAACAAGACAAAAACTCAGAGAGAAAAAAAGGTGATACTGTTAAACAAGGTATACAGAGAAATGAATGACTAGGCATAGTAATTAAATAAGGCCTCGAAACCATTCTCCTACTAGAAATCCGGTTTTTAATTGTGAAATACACATAATTAATATACATAACGTCACTGCATTAATTTAAAAAATGAATAATCCAATATATACATTTAGTATGAAATACATTCAGATGCACCATGCATATTATTTTAAGTTGTGTACGTTTGGTTCCATTATATATGACTGAAATTAGATAAATCTTATATATATTTTAAAACATTTATGAATTACTGTACAAAAACAGGGCCGCAGTGGCTGAGTGATTAAGATGTCCTGACATTACCACAATCCCTCCACCTCTGGGATGCAGGTTCGAATCATATGTGGGGTAGTTGCCAGGTACTGACCGCTGGTCGGTGGTTTTTCTCCGGGTACTCCGGCTTTCTTCCGCCAACAAACAAGGCACGTCTTAACATGACCCTGGCTGTTAATTGGACGTTAAACTAAAAATAAAAACTTTACAAAAACTCCCCAGCCAATCCGCAGGACCCCGCCATAAATAAACTTGAGGCTAACGAATCCCTAATGCTTACCTCCCACAATCATTTTACTTCAAATTAGTGTCTCATAAGTCAGTTTGGTTGGATATCATTATCATAATATTTTTGTTTTAAAATAGTACTGTGATGTTTTATGTGATTTTGATATGTGACATTCAAATAAAATAAAATGTTCTGATAAATCCGAGTGGCTGCGTCTTGAAAAGAGCACTTGCTTCATTTTAGCGCGAACAATTGCAAATTGAAAAATCGTTGCACTAATCCTTTGATAGTTAAGAATAATTTTCCTTTACATGACAAATATATATCGCTATATACTATTCTCCAATAAACAGGCCTCATGGTAAAGATGGCGGCGTACACTCTGAAAAATGATTATCAGCATTAATAAAGAAGGTATCGTAAAGGCAATGATAACCGAAGTATTTTTGGGATGTAGAAGTTGTTTAAGCACCCACTTTCAACATTTATGGTCATTTCGTCCATTTCGATGTATCGTAGACCTGTGTATCGCTGAGCGAAGTCGAGGAAATTAGATTAACTTTGAAATTGACTGAAAACATTATCGTAAACACTTAAATTATTTTTCTTCAAAATTGAGTATAATGACAGGCACTTACCGTTTTGGCTCGAAGTTGGTCGTATACATTGTATTTTGTATATATTGTATTTTGTTCCCCCGGTGGTACGTAGTATTCAGGTCGATTATTATATTAGAATGAAACTGACCAGCTTCAAATAATAAACAGCATACATAAGATGACCTTTGTAACTGACGCTGACACTTTAATTATTTTTCTTCAAAAATTAATGTAATGACAGACATTTACCGTTTTGGCTCGAACCTGCGAAGTTCATCGTATTTTGTTTCCCCGCTGGTCTTGTTCAGGTCTTTCCAGTTAAATATAAGATATATATATATATGCACAGTAAAGATATCGAGGACAAGTAACAACATCCAGTCAATTGTTTTATTTCTATTTTAGTGTCAAACAATTCGCATCGTATAAAACACTTCATAGAAATAATATTTTCATCAAACGTAAGATATGTCCAGCTAATGTTGGCGTACTTAGACAATTTAATTACATGAAGCAAATTAAAGCATTCTATAACGTTGAATGCTTAAAGTTAAGGATGTATTCTTCTGAGGTTTCAGTCCCGTTGAAGTCTCGTTTCGACATAGATCAAAGAAGTTATGAGATTTTCAAATAAAATCTATCAATATCTGTAGCAAATTAAATTTCTATTTTTAGGTCACCTGAGACAAAGTCTCAGGTGACCTATTCTGATCACCTTTTGTCCGTCGTCGTCTGTCGTCAGTCGTGCGTCGTGCGTCGTATGGCGATGCGTCGTGCGTCGTATGGCGATAAACAATTTACTTTTTCGACTTCTTCTCTAAAAGTGCAGAACCAAATTTGTTGAAATTTTGCAGAACCATTCCATAGCCAAAGGTCAACCAAAATTGTGAGTTTTATGGTCCCAGCCCTACAGGGGCCCGAGGGGTGGGGCCAAAAGGGTTCAAATAGGCTAAAACTTCAAAAATCTTCGAAAAGACATTTTTGAGCATTATTTGGTCATTTGTAATAGGAAATAAGTCAAATGTTGTCAGAATGATCAGTATGAGATGGCTATTGAATTCTTTTAACAATTATTCAACGACTGACCACCAAGGGCCTAAGGGATGGGGCCAAAAAGGGTCAAATAGGCTAAAACTTCAAAAATCTTCTTCTGAAATTCCAGAAATTGCAGAATCAAATACTCTTCATAGATTGAAAGGTCTTGAGGTCCTTTACAAAAATTGTGAATTATACATGTATGACCATGGGGTCTCACGTTCCCCCCTGGGGAGGGGGTCAAGTTTACTATAGTTTATATATGGAAAACACATTTTTGAGCATTATTTGGTCATTTGTAATAGGAAATAAGTCAAATGTTGTCAGAATGATCAGTATGAGATGGCCATTGAATACTTTAAATAATTTTTCCACGACTCACCCCCAGGAGCCTGAGAGGTTGGGCCAAAAGGTGCCAAATAGGCTAAAACTTCAAAAATCTTCTTCTGAAATTCCAGAAATTGCAGAATCAAATACTCTTCATAGATTGAAAGGTCTTGAGGTCTTTTACATAAATTGTGAATTATATGACCTTGGGGTCTCACGTTCGCCCCTATAGTTTATATAGGGAAAACACATTTTTGAGCATTATTTGGTCATTTGTAATAGGAAATAAGTCAAATGTTGTCAGAATTATCAGTATGAGATGGCCATTGAACCATATTAACAATTTTTCAACGACTGACCACCAGGGGCCTGAGGGGCGGGGCCAAAATTGGTCAAAATGGTTAAAATTTCAAAAATCGTCTTCTGAATTCACAGGTTTGATTGAACCAAAAAATCTTAATAGATTAAAAAGTGAAATTTATAAAATCACTGACACTGACTGACTTCTAGTTTGGTTTTGTTGTTTAACGTTGGCAAAGCAAATTGGAATTTTAAGCATTAGGTTTGGTAACATAATACACTAGATTTGAACCAACTTTGCAATGCTCTTTTCTATATCAGCACTCAGGTGACCGTCAAGGCCTCTTGGGCCTCCTGTTAATAGATTTTTTTATACGAGGATTTTAAGGAATGGCCCATTTGGCGGCCATTTTGAAATTGTGTCTTTTTTCGCTTTGAGTAGAGCCATGGTTTTACCATTTTTTGCTTAAATTGTTTTCACTTAAATCATCACTGCACGAGCATTTCTGGCTGTATCAAGCAAATTTTTTGCTGTAATTCTTAACTAATATTTTGGTAATTAAAATGTTAAGCATTAACATGTGTGGTTTTGAAAAAACAACCATTTCCCTGTTTATATGCAAAATATTTCCAAGAGTTTAATACCAGAAATTTTGCTATAGAGGGTTAAATCTTGCAAATGGCTGAAAATGGTGCATTTTGAAGCTTAAAATTAAGGGGTAGGGTAGCATATGTCGTTAATCCGAGAAAAAAAGAGTCTTATTAATTATAACTGCTATATTTTCATAGAAGATCACTGGAAAATAAATTATGCAAAAATCCATGCATATCAAACACCTTATTTGGAAATTAAAACTTTAATCTCCGGTGTACACGACCGGCTATATTTATAGTCCACATTTGTATATGTTTGAATAGTAACGACGAAATCCATATATAGATGTACAACGTCCCGAAAAGATAAACTTTTTATAGCCGGTGTAACGTTGAAAATGGACATCCGTTGAAAATAGACCTCGGGTAATTTTTCAACTTTGAAAAAATGACCCCGAATGCCGTTGAAAACTGAACTTTAAGCGCACTTTTTACACCGATTCGTTGAAAATGGACCCCGTTGAAAAGGACCCCATAAGAACTCATTTATCATTACGTAACTCAACGCTACAAACTAGATCTCGACAACGCTTTCCCAATGACTCGCCAAAGTCGACTCGATGTATTAATCTTATTTTGGATAAAAAAGAATGTCAAAATTCAAGGTCATACTATTTAAACTTCAAGATTCATTTCTGTACATTTTTATTTTATTTTACGATATCATGAAGCAAATAAGTGCAGAAAAGTAAAGAGTTATCGGACTAAGGCCTTACTTAGTTTGGATTATTTTGTTTCACGTCATATTAACAGTCAGTGTCAAGTAAGGACGTAAGGACAGCATGTAATAATTTTGTATATTTAGAATTAGGAAGGTTATCTTTGTACCCAGAAAAATAAGAATTTTGGAGTATAGGATAAAACTAAAATATACTTCTTATTGTATTTCAAAAGAATGTTTAGATAATATAATTAAAAATAATGATGAGTGGATTATTTTATTAAACCTGAACTAGTTAAAATGGATTAGGATACCTCTGGAATGAAAGTTACACTGACTGTTATACATGTAACATTACTGAGAATATAATTAATGACGTATATAGACAAGAGGTTATTAACAATAATGTAAATAATACAACACGAGGTATAAAAAACATTAAGTAGACAATTTTTGTTTACAATTGTATTAAACAAAGCCTATGTTAAAGATGTTTAACAAAAACAAGACTTTCGTCACACAATTTAAATATTGAAAATTGAAGAAAACAAAATATTTCACGAGAAAATAGATTGTGTACATGTTGTGATTCAAGTGAACTTGATGATGAATATCATTTTCAACTATAATGTCCATATCATGTAGATTTACGCCAAATCTACATTAAGAAATATTATTACAGAAAACTAGTTTTTTAGTAAATTGTTAAGCGTTAAAAACGTTAAAGAATTACAAATTAAAATGCTGGTAAATTTATTCATTTTGCTTTTAAGAAAAGGTAAGAACAATTTAATGATGAAAGATATTTCTCTGAAAATCTATGATATATTTACATGAATGAATCGTACTGTTAATATTTAGGGAGAAGGCGTGTATATTATATAGGCATGTTGCATGTTGCCCCATTCCTATTGTCTTTAACAACTGATAAATAAAATATTACGGTCATTTTTCAACAGACCATCTATCTGTATAGAGTTTGCCACGGTCATTTTTCAACGGTCATTTTTCAACAGATCTGCCGTTGAGAATTGACCCTCGAAGCTGTCAATTTTCAATGGCATGTTCAATTTTCGACAGCATTCGAGGTCAGTTTTCAACGTTGAAAAATGACCCGAGGTAAATTTTCAACGGAGGTCCATTTTCAACGTTACACCGGCCAATTAATCGGTCACAACGCCAGTATGAATCTTGATTAGCTGATGTTCAAGATGTTTGTCATAATGGGGCTCATATCGTCTTAATGACGGCACTTTGTACAGATGTGTAGGATGATTTTGAAAGTAAAATTATCGCTCTTTCCAACGGTAGTAGCCGTTTTTATGACGATGAACTAGAAATGTGTTTTTATAGTCCCTAAAGTTGCATGTAGGCGGGTTAGAAATTTGGAGTCTGTGAGCTTTCCACCCTTCTCGTATATACTTGTAGTACCGTGTATAATGATTTTTATCGTTTTTTTTATCTAGACCTCTAAAACGTCTAAAAATGGTGTTAGGGCACTCTGATGGGTCCATGATTATATAATCTATAACTAATTCTCAGATCCCTATGCTTGCGGAGCGGGACCGCCGCGGGAGCGATGTTGCTTGCGCGCGCGGATCCACAGCGTGTTCCGGGCGAGGTCGCTCGAATATAAAGGGTGGGGGCTAAACCATGTAGCCCGCCCCGAGCCCGAGCTTTGGTTATTTTCCTTTTTCTCTCCAAAATAGCACGTATTAAAACAATTTTTGGCACAAAGAATCTTTGAGGTATTTTTTATCTATACATATAGTTCATATTTCATGAAATTAATGTGAATTTCATAAATCGACCTTTATCACTTTTCAGGGGTCGGGTTTTAAAGCTCGGGCTCGGGGCGGGCTACATGGTTTAGCCCCCGCCCCGATTAAGTCCGAAATCACTCTTTGGGTACTGTAGTACAGAAAGATATATACTGATATATGTAGTCTGTCTAGGTCTGTCATCCGATCTCTCTTACTCGCTCTCAAAACTTTACTGTATTGTTCACGGGTACATATGAATAAGTTCTTGTGTTTGTTTTATTTTAAATAATCGTTATACCAATTTGACATTTTTGCTGAAGATAGACATCGGTTGATTTGTTTGTAGTTATTTTTATTAACATTTTCCGGGAATTGAAGAGTAACCCATTATCCGAGCAGTTTCTAATATTAGTAGCCATTTCATCACATCCGGATTTAGTTTTAGTCGGTGGGTGATGAATGTCTGATGATGTTGTATTGATAGCCAGTTTAGTCTGCAAATATCTATTGTCATACGTAAGTACAAAACTTTGATATAATTAGTAAGCAACAAATTTTTACGTACCAGCAAGGATTTTATGTAAGAAGGATTAATGTCACTGTTTAAACACCATGCGAGCTCCTGTGTAGAATAACAGGAGTTTGACGTTCTGTCAATAACGGAATAATACATGGGTGTTTTTATGTATTTATTCTATATATTATTGACAGAAGGTCAAACTCCTATGGTAGAACGAATAATTATACCCTGCCACACTGTTCCTGGCAGGGTATCTGACGACGACCATCTGCCAGAAATCTTTAATTGCATGTACGTGTATAATCTTCCTCCGTCGTTCAGAGCTACGTTAACGTTATTGCAGCTAGCTATAGATCGCAGGTGCTTGAACAGGTAGGGGGAAAACCACTAAGTTGGGTAATATGTGGGATGGTCCTGCATTTCAGTAATATATAAAATCCTGTATTTGAGGGGTCATTGTGTTTAAATACGAAAATGCAGGATATCTGAAATGAATGTGGATGACTAGCCCAAGATACTCTGGCCCTGACACCAGACTTTGACATTATGACAGGTAGATATCTGGTGTAGGGCCAGAGCGCAGTGCTATATCAAAGGTGGAACTTGTTGACATTGGAGACTGCTTACAAAGCATTAAATTACCACGAGAAGGGTCACTTAGCTTAAAGTCTTTTCAGCAAATGAATAATTTATCTACCCACAGCATTCCATTTTATCTTGTGTGCACTTAATATTATATCAGTACAGTAGTTTCTTTTACGCAACTTTAAATCACCCTCGTCCTCGTTGCCATTTTCTCATAGTATGTAAATTGCCTAAAATTAGTGCTAGAACGGGTAACCAGATAACGGGTTCACGGTTCGGTTTCAGCTTGTATCCGGTTAGCATTTTAGCTATCCTATAACTGCCCTATACATTTCGTACGGCAAAAATACTCCTCAAAGTAGAAATAACACAATCGTCTTTACCATTATATCACTGTAATGAAATTAAAAGTGTTAAAACAGTGTTGTTATCGGAAACTGGGTCGTCACTAAAACGCTTTCTGTTTTGTGAACGTGATGTGCGCAAGTGCCGTGTAAACTGAACACTTTCGCTGCCATCATTCCTTATTTAATTATCAATCAGACAGTCTAGTTTGTTTTGTGACGGGAATTTGTAACCCCAAACATAAGTTCTACTTGTTTATATATGTTACCATTTGTGCATAAATGTTTTAATTTCTCTTTTGTGTTTTTATATTGATTATGTGATGCTATATTCTTGTGAATACTTAACAAGTATGTGTATAGGTTTTAAAGGGGTTATCGAATCAATGATGTAGTCTAGAGATACAGGCCAAATTGGTTTATGTATTTGGTAGCCGACCTATATTGAATATATAATATATTTGTATGATTACCATTCAGGCATATTTACTGTGTTTTCATTAATTCACTAAACGAATTATACTAATGGTTAACTGGCAAAATCAAGCAAATTGAATCATCAACGCTAAAAAAATTATCAATATAATATATTGATTATGATGTCATAACATTTTGTAGTCTAAGAGTAGTTCAGCAGTCCAAAAGTAAAAATTAGTTTTAGGAATTAAACATCGAATTTATTTTATTTTTTAGATTTAAAATGTAAATTCAGTCGTATACCTTAGTGTACTAAAGTGTAAATTGAGGAACAGTGTTTACATGAGGGGTTGGGAGGGGGTGATAATGAGCAAGGTTGTATTTCTGACAATATAACAGTGTAATTGTGTGTGATCGACATGAGCTTGAATATGAGAGTTTTCATTCATAAACGGACTTTTCTGCGGTTACGATTCTGTAAGGTATTGGCGCTAGCATTGTAAGTTATAGCGATTTTAACTGAGATTTAAAAAAAAGATATTTCAAGAATAGTTTTAAAAACATTCAATTGTCGTCGACCACCATTGTCTTTCTTTCTATCCGTATTTCAACGCGCATATCAACCCCTATATAAAGTACGTAAATCGATACACGTGAGGTTGTGTCCTCGACTCGGACTTGACCAAGGACGTAAAGTGCCATCAGTCTATCATTACATCTAGTGGGTGGTAACATTGTTTATTTTCCGTTTGATTATGTATTATCTATATTTAGAATGCGTCCATGGGTGTCAAACCACGTGCTTTACACGGGGATCAGTCACTGGCTCCCATCAAACTAAACTTACTTCCATGGATGCGACACAGTCACAATAAAGTGTATCTCAAAAACGATTTTTGAAACATGTCATTTAATTGTATACTTTGTAGAAACACTGTTACATTTAAGTATGTTTTTGCGTTAAAACGCGATTATAGCATGCCATCACACAAGGAATTATGTAACTAAAATAACTTAATAGGCCTTCAACTCGGTGTTAGTGCTCGTTATGTGATTGGATAATACAAAATTTAACTCATATTATGTTTATTTGTTTTTAACTAACAAAAAGTGGTTCTGATTTGATGTTATCAATATACAATAGTGATCGTTAAGATGTAAACTTTATATTATAGTGAACTGACAAATTGAAACGATGGCTATCAGGTTTAGTTATATATTTGTATATAATAAACACATTAATACCTATTTAATCTTACGTGTTGTTTTGATATAACTAGTATAAGATACGAATTAAAGGGCGCTTTGAAACCAAAAGTGGAAGACAATAAAGATAGCCTCGATAGTAAGAATTAAACTATTAACGTACATATGTCAATGGGTTTTTTGGATATTTGGTGATAAAACATAATTGAACTGAAAATAGTTCCCATAGTTAATGTCATAAGTACCTGCAAATATCATACCCCAACTTCTCAAATAGGTTTTCCTTGTAAAGATTATGCGAAATATTTACGTTTTACAGTTCTCAGCCAATCATCGTTATAGGTTGGTTTGTGGCACTGATTATTGAATGGGCCAGCTTATTTTCTGTTATCCTTAGAGCAAACAGACGTTTCCGCAAAATATTTGCGTCATAGTCAAGCTGTAGCGAGCAGATTAAAGATGTTTGTAAGCACAGTGCATAGTGTGTTGTCTACTGCAACCGATGTAACTACATGCTTGTGAAAGAATCGTGATGATTATTTTTGGTATTTTTGCCTGGAAAGCTAAACCTGCGGAATCTAGGGTTTTTTATGACATGATATTGTCATTCTAAAAATGACCCACCACCTATTCAGGTTCATAAATCAACAATTTCTAATAAAATAAAACATGTAATAAAGTACATGATTTATTAAGATTATTTTCCATCCTCGATACTTCAGGGGTTAATATAATTGACGTTATACCCACTGTGGAGTATCTAAAAAAACTTAAGGCAACAGAACAGAACAGGTAATTTAGTCCTTTGATGTACGTACATCACAAGAGCCGTATAACGGTACACTAGTTGATAGTGTATTTTCACAGATGGACGTGGCTTTCTCTATAGTTTTCCAAAGGAATCTTTTGCAGGTCTATGATTGGTTCAGATTTGTTTCTCCTGAACTGCCTTCGGTTTTACTATTATGTAGTCCAGGGGTGGATATACCATCAGTTATAGTAACCCCTGAAGTATCGAGGATGATCATTTCCACATCTCTAAGAATTCCATTCCGAGGAATTGACCAATCCCAGGAAAAACACGGTAGACATATGATCCAATGCTGACTATGTCATGTAAGCAGATTGGTACGTTCCATACGGATCTTAAAGACATGGTAGACATACAATTTTATGTGGGCCCTTAGTAGTGTTGCAGACAAATTGAAAAAAAAACAAACTTAAAAATAGAAGTATAGCCTCACTAATATGAAGAGAGGTATGTTTCAAAACAACAAGTCAGATGTAAATAACATGTTTATTTTATTTTATTATGCGTACATTTTCGATATAGAATTGATATATAATAAGCGAATCAAACACATACCGACTAATTGAGTAATTAAATTATGTTGCTACTGTTTGCACGTCTGACGCTATGAACAAAATCAAGTTATGTCCCGTGAAAATTCGTGGACTTCCACCATGAAGAACATGACGATGTCTCTTGATATATATTTCTAATACATTCTTTAATTGATTCTGAATGCTCAGTACAATGTCATATTTAGTTGTAAGGAAGATAATTATTTGTTAAAGTGGAGAAATGCAAGACAAAGGTACATGGTTTGCTTGTCTACCCTGCCGGCAACATTAGCATTTGAATTCATTGATGAGGACGACTTTTGACATTTAAATTGAACTGAATTTCGGTTACTAGCTACTATTTGCGGTAAGCAGAACATCTGAACTGCGACTGAGAAAATATTTTAGTGGGTCCTAGAATATTTGTGTTCAAAATTAAGATATGGCGTTAATTGATTTAATGTTTAATTTTAAAAAATGTGAAAGTACTTCACTCTTTGTATCTTTAATAGCACATTGGCAAAAATCAAGGATTTATTAGTCCTTTGCAAAAATACAAAAAAAAATAAACAAAAAAAAACGAAATAAACAAAACTACATTTTACAAGACGTTTTGTATCTGTATAATATCCCATTTAATCTTACGTGCGCCCTTTCTCTTAATATCCTATCGTCCCATGCTTCTGACAATTCTAAAGGAACTATCTTTGTTTGCCATGTATGTTTATAAAATTGTATTCAGAAAGCAGGCCCAGAGAAGAAAGACAAATAATAAGGGTTTTTCACCTATGGATGAAAAGACCTATTGTTTTCGTTCCGTTTTTTTATCATTATTCTGCACAGAAAGTTGTATACAAAGGATCTCCGAAATGGTAAGAGATATTCCAATAAACATGCCACCATAATGTAGGGCATGAGTTGATGGTGAGACAGCAGCAGTTTATGTTGGTCAAAAATCAAATATGGCCTCTATGACCTCATTTCCGGTTTTAAACTTATGTCAATATCTCGTTAACGGCTCGACTAATTTCTTTCTGTTTTGGATATGTTATTTAAAATAAATTATGGAGCAAATAACTAATGAAAGACTTTCCTGTAAAACGTCACCTTCCGATTGGTGATATTTACATTATCACTTCGCTCCGCCTCAATGAAACTAGTAAACTCCGATCAATTAATTTCCCAATGAAGATGCACGGTCACGCGCTGACCTCTGACCGTAGTGAGAATACATTTTGACATTGTTTACATTGTGATCTAGTTTTACGCCGCTTCAATTTTGAATGTACTTTCTGCGATGACGAATACTAGTAATATCATTTACATTTAGAAACACAGACAGAAATACTTGACTTAGGCTGAAGCCTCTTGAATAAATGCTAAACATAGGCTACAGTAGGCTAAAGGAACGCATATATATATTTAGGTTCACCACACATCTAGGCCTAGGCATAATCGAACGCCAGTCGTTACGATAATTGTACAGTGACATACATGTAGAAACGATAGATTCCGTGAAAATATTGGCAACGAAACGATTATGTGAGTGTCAAAACCCACGACAATGGATCGGGGGGGTCGTTGGAAACCGCCAACATTTCAAATCGATGTTTCTCTACTTACTTCATTCAAATTGTTAATCCTAAAACTCAACTCCAGTTGGCGATGTAGCTATCGCATTTCAAGAATAGCACAGAAGTCTTCCAGTGATCTGCGATTAAATCCCACATTTAACACATTTTGATTGAGCTCCGAAAGCACCATGTTTTTGGACTGCATCGCATACCATAGACACAGGAGTTGGTTTCACACCAGGTTTAGTTAATAAATATTTGAATATCAGAATGACAGAAAAATACATCATTCAGTTACATTCCACAATCACTGATATCGAGTTTTAAAAGGTTTGATTATGTATAAATACCAACTGTTTGGCATTTTTACCAATCGTCATTTTCTTTGAAACCGGACCCCTGCTAAATCGAGCAGCCGGATCGCACATTCACTGCACTGCACTGTCAGTACTGCTCAGCAAGTTTTCTATTTGAAGCGGCATAAGAATACGTTTGTAATAAAATTTAAGCCAATATTTTATACATGAAAACAATATTTCAAAATCGCCTTTTTTAATCGTAATAAATTCCAAAGAATGAAGCTTTTTTTGGAACTATATTTTGTGTTGCCTTGGTGACGAGAAGAACTGACTGGCTGCTGTTCCGTTGCTGTACATACATGTACGAAAACTGATACAATGTTACAAAGTATAATAATGTTATACCGAATACATAGACTTTGACTTGTTCAACAGATTTTAAATTTTAAATTGGTTAAAGTAAATATAAGGATTGATTAGCAATTTTGTTAATTTCATTTGCACGAGATAAACTTTCTTTATCAGACAATGCAAGCAACAAAATTGACAATCAATCCTTAAATAAGGGCCAACCTTTCGGGAAAAAAATCATTAACAAATATTCCTCTCAAGTTCTAGAATACCGAGATACCTAAGTTTTGGTCTGTGGCATGCTGGTATAAATGTCTACCAGGTTTATAAATCTGAATGACATTGACCTTCATTCAAGGTCACATGGGCCAAAATTCCTAAACCTTCAAATGACTTCTTGTGAAGTTCTAGAAAGTCTAGAGACCTAATATTAGGCCATAGGCCGATAAAAAAATTAAAGAGGTCCTTATGTCAGTTAAATTTCCATTTATGAATGTTCTGCATCAAAAAAAATCTTTAACATTGAGGTTTTTCACTCAACAGTTAAAACTACACGTGTAAACTATTTTTACCAACTGTCCGTCTAAACTACAAACTAGTAACTAACTATTATCCTCTGACAATCCAGTGACTCCGGCTGTACCTCTCGACTGACTCTCAACTATAACTGCCCCACTCCAATGGTATCCTTCCTTTTTACTGAACATAATTTACATCTGTATTGTAAAACCACTATTATTAGATATATATTCTTAACTAAATACTATATTCTTATGATACATATTTATAGAACTCATATGAATCTGTGTGACCCTGGCCAAAATTAGGCATAGCACCCAGACACTATAACTAAAGATAGACCAATACTGCGATATGCAAATTAAAGACTGGCCATCTATTTATGCACCACATCTCTATCTGTCGCTAAAGATATGCTTTGGAATCGCTGAAGTATACAAACAACTTTAATCAGAAAATCCCCGTTCAATCTTAGCCTAATGACCGACCCTTACTACAGACAGCTCATTAGTTAGGCTCTATAGATACACAATCACTGACCCCTTTATTTACATACCAACTCCCCTACAGTGCCCTAATGTTCTCACCACAATTACTACATCATTAGCGCTTTCAGACTGAACACATCCCTCTATAAAATTGCTCTGTTTACATCTGACGTTGAGCATAACCATGATCTCTATTTAACCCTCTGCTGGTCTGCCGACCCAATAGCTACAAACCAATCGGACATGTTAATAGTTACACCAAATTAATAATCCTAGTAATCTAATTTACCTGTTATATAGACCTACAAGCTAAAACTACTTAAAATATAGATATACTCAACCTTTGTATGATAAAAATCGCCACATTGCTTTGCAATGTTTGTATTCCGCATTTGCATATTACAGAGTTATCTGCCCTTGATGGTAGGTATTTTTGTTACGTCATGTGTTTGCGAACGTAACGTCATACGATTCAGTGAACACGACATGAGTTTCGCTCGCAAAATAATGACATCACAATAGATACCTACCCAAAGGGAGGTGTTGGTAATATGCAAAGACGGAAAAGGTAATGACGTTTAAGAACATGATAGGACAGTCCGTTAACGCAATTAGTAATGAGGAGGACGGGTGTTAGCATCCATATTTATTTCACGTAGAAAATCTCATGTCATTTTTTTCTTAAAACGTGTAAGACAAGTTATTGAAATGCTTTCTCTTAAATAACGTAGTCACATAGATATAATATAGGATTTGGAAGGTCATAATAAGGACTTGCCACGCACCTAAGGTTGTGAAGTACATACGGAACAAGAAACTAGATTTATCTAAATGAATTACTTTCTATCGTGGTACTGTATGCACCACTTGACACCTGCTACGATTTGTGCCTGACTATTGGGTTTATAGTGGGGATGGAATGACGCTAAAAGAAGATATCCGCGCTAACGTCATGTCGACGGACAGATTACAAAGGGTTTTATCCAACACCACTGGAGATACTAATGTCATACGGTTTTTTGGTATCACATGGTATATGGATTAGTTCAATTAGCCTTACCAATTTAATGAATAACACCCCCTCCCCATATAAAAATGAGAGGCCAATCGACCAGATTATAGGGCCTTATTGTACTATAAATACAGGGTTTACTCGGGTCTTTTAAAAAGACAACATATACCTTCATACCTGTATTTTTATCTGTGGTATTTCAACTTTATAACTACCGACTGCAAGTCCATTTAAAATATTAACTCCTTGATCTCCTTAGATAAAATATATTTCAATTTTTTTTTTTTCCAATTTGTTTAAAAAGCATTCAACAAAATTACGTAGAGACCCGATAACCAAATTTATTTATATACACATATTATTGCACACAAAGGGCTGCAATTAGGACAAAAACAGGACCATTGGTCTTTTCCCCTCATTTTGGACATTATAAATTGAAATAATTATTACATTACAATAATAGAAAATCGTGTTGGTTTTGGCGTTTGCTTTGTTTTTAAAGATCTTGTTTTTGGAAGAATATTAATTATATCCCGGTATTATCAAACCGGTTGACTTGTAAATAAATAGCGCTGATAATGATTTGAAGAAATAAAATCAACTAAAATAATGATTATTGTTAAATAAAAAAAATATATAAAGAATACTTCAATTTTTATCAGAGGTCAAATTGTCAGACATTTAAACACCATTTCGAGGTCACAATCCTTTGAATATTTTATAAAAAATACATTCGTATTAAGGCATCTGATAGTGCCTTGTTACTTAACTACGGTAGTTAAATAATTAGCATACATTAACGAATTAAGAGATCGATAGCTAGACATATCAAAACGAATTTACCGTCGATTAGCCTCGATTTCCGATTATTTTGACGTTAAAAAAGAACATCAAAAGATGACGTCACAATCACCGGAAGGAGGGATTAATAGGATTGCTATAGAATGTTTCATGGACAACACTGAGATGGCAGCCACCTTCAAAAGTCGCTCACAAGCACGTCTTTTCACTTACTGGGACCGTATACGGTTTATAATGTATATGCAAGATGGGTTTTTTGGTCTGGGGATCCACTCTCCCACCCACTGCTGAAGGTTCGTTCCGCTTTCAATCCTAATAAGATTGCTATGGAATGTTCCATGAACACCACTGAGATGGCAGCCGCCTTCAAAGGTCGTGCACGAGCACGTCTTATCACTGCCTGGGACCGTATACTGCTGATAATGTATGTAAGATGGGTTTTTGGTCTGGGGATCCACTCTCCCACCCACTGCTGAAGGTTCATTTCGCTTTCAATCCTAATAAGATTGTATAGAATGTTCCATTGGCACCATTGAGATTGTAGCCACCTTCAAAAGTCGTGCACGAGCACGTCTTCTCACTGCCTGAGACCGTATACGGCTGATAATGTATGTAAGATGGGTTCTTTTGGTCTGGGGATCCACTCTCCCACCCACTGCTGAAGGTTCGTTCCGCTATCAGTCCTAACAAGATTTCTATGGAATGTTTCATGGACACCACTGAGATGGCAGCCACCTTCAAAAGTCGTGCATGAGCACGTCTTCTCACTGCCTTGGACCGTATACGGCTGATAATGTATGGAAGATGGGTTTATTGAACTGGAGGTCTAGGTTCCGACCTGGAGCTCAGGGCTCGTTTCCCTAGTTAGTATTATGCTTCAAATTAATTATATAAGTGCCAAATTCTTCTCTTTTACTTCTTATGTATCTTAGAAAAAATGTAAATAAATGTGAGCGCAATTGAAGATTTGGTATCAGTAAAATGAATTATTATCGACAGTAAAAGTCTCAGATGACTTTTAAAGATCTGAGCTTTAAATATTTACTTGAAAACTCTGAAAAATTGTAGTTATTTCGAAGAATTAAACAAAAAAAAAATACATTATTTCATTTCGCTGCATCCGTCAAAACAGTTGACGCTTGAATAACGAATAACTGTCTATTTTTACTTTACCCGGCCAGAAGTAAAGTTAGACAGTTATTCATTATTCGAATAACGAATAACGAATAACTTTCCAACTTTACTTTGCTTCAATATTCTCATTACAAGCTAACCGATAATAAGGGTTTATGTAGAATAATCGGCTTCCCACTGTATATCAGGATCCGAGTTCGTGAAAGTAGAAAATAAGTGAGGTATAATAGATCAAATTATAATTCAGTGGAAAATGGTTGAGAAATTCAACACAACTGTGTCAACATATTTTATACTCTATGAAGTTATTGATACCCCGAAGGAAATATTTCACCACAAAAAGCACTTTCATTTACATACTATTGAAAGAAGGTATACCAACATTGGCTTTAATGTCCTGTAGTTTTAAAGATCTCTTGATTATCCATAAACTTTTTTATTGGGGTGATCAACTCCAACATGTTGATTAGTTTACCACCACGCAATATGTACTTACGAAATACGTATTGCGTATGAACATATTGCGTTTACTTAAATATTGATTGTCAATTTTGTTGCTTGCATTGACTGATGAAGAAAGTTCATCTCGTGCAAATGGAGTGAACTGCGACGAAAGTGATGATTGGTAAAAATGCCAAACAGTTAGTACATCTATCTATATATAATTAAATATTTTAAAACTCAATTTCAATGATAACGGAATGTAACTGAATGTTGTATTTCCAAATGACATTTAAATATTTATTATCTAAAACCTGGTGTGAAACCCAACCCCTGTGTCTATGATATGCGATGCAGTGAAATAACATGATGCTTTCGGGGCTCAATAAAACGTGTTAAATGTGGAATTTAGTCGCTGATTACTAGCAGACTTCTGTGTTATTCTTGGAATGTTATAACATCGCTATCAACTGGAGTTTTTGGGATTAAAATTATGAATTATGTAAGTAGAGAATTATCGATTTGAAATGTTGGCAGTTTCCGAGGACCCTCCGACTCTCCATTGTCGTGGACCTGAAATCAGTCTGTTTACTATTTGAACGTGCTGTCATGGAATCTATCGTTTGTAGATGTTTGTCACCGTATATATATCGTACACTATTCACGTTCGATTATGCCTAATTGCGATGAGTGCGATGAACTCACCACGTTCGCTATGTTCTGCATTGTTCCGGGGAGCTGAGCCCAAGTCAGCATTTCATCAAACTTTTTCAAAGTACAGATGTACGTGTAACATATGTGTATAGTATCATATTACTGATAATTTCAAATATCACTTAATCAAGCATTTCTCTAAATTTACAACGATATAACTACATGAAGGTCTAATTGAAAAAAAAACTTTATTCAAAACTGAAGCGGCGTAAATCTATGTCAAAATGTATTCTCATGCCGGAAAGGTTTAGCGCGTGACCAAGCATCTTCAATGGGAAATGTGACCGAAGTTTACTAGTTTCATTGGAGCGGAGCGAAGTGAAAATGTTAACATACAAAATTCTTTTGTGAACTAAATGTTTCATGTGGACGTAAAACTTGTGTTCAATTTTGTTCATACACAATAATTATTTTGTTCGTACGCAATAGAACTGTATGCGCTATGAATTTATTTTTGTTCATACGCGAAAGTATTGGGTATTGAAAATGATGAACATAATATACTGCTGAAAACTAATAATGTTTTAATAAGTGATATGTACCATATAAAATAATCTTAAAATATATGATTCGTGGTCGTCTTTCTTATCTTTGTAATAACAGGTTTTTACATCAAGATAAATCACAAAAGTTATGGACGCCACCCAGTTCTTTTGTTTTGTTATAATGTTGTACGAGATACTCCATACTGTACTTTGTCACTGGAACTCCTTCCTCAGACATAAAAGTCTTCATTCCAGGGTATCTTAAGTTGTTCTTACTCTGAAATGTAGTTTCTCTAGTATATCTTTCCGGAGAATTAACACTTGGAATGTGGATGTTTTTGACATCGATGGGCTTTGTGAGAGATTTCTCATATAGAACTGTATTCTCACGGAGGGGAGCATCGACACCTGAATACTGAGTCTCACTTTTGATAGTTTTCTCATCAACACTGTTGGTCTCATACATGCTAGATATGTCATTTACGCCACTATTTTCCACTAGGCGACGGTTCTGACTGATGGCGATAGTAGCCTCTCTAGGACGAGGGGATGAAGACCATTTTTCATAACCCGAGTCCGATGTTACCACATTTTAATTTATTTCCGATAGAAAACTAAATCTTTCAATTGTCTTTAAGTATGGTCTCATCCCATGTCCGTTTGAAAGAGAGAATTGGAAGGGAATTTTGACATTCATATCAGAACTCACGTCCGTTCCGATATTTTCTTTACAGCTAGATGACGTTCTTAATTGTTTATCACAAATATCCGCGTCATTTGTCTTTTCTCTCCCGTGTAACCTAGGTTTAGTTCCTAGATCAACTGCTTCACTGAACTTGTTGACACACCGACATCGTTCCTGTACTGCTTCTCTCCTGTATGTCTTCTGAGGTAAGTTTTTAGGTTTGACGACTGACTAAACCCCTTACCACACACATCATATGTGTAAGGTTTCTCTCCTGTATGTTTCCTGCGGTGTCTCTGTAGGTTACGTGAGTTACTAAACCCCCTTACCACACACATCATATGTGTAAGGTTTCTCTCCTGTGTGTGTCCTGAGGTGTCCCTGTAGGTTACGTGAGTCACTAAACCCCTTACTACAGATATCACATGCGTAAGGTTTCTCTCCTGTATGTGTCCTGCGGTGTTTCTGTAGGTCACCTGTCTGACTAAACCCCTTACCACAGATATCACATTTGTAAGGTTTCTCTCCTGTATGTGTCCTGAGGTGTCTCTTTAGTTTACCCGACACACTAAACCCCTTACCACACACATCATATGTGTAAGGTTTCTCTCCTGTGTGTGTCCTGAGGTGTCCCTGTAGGTTACGTGAGTCACTAAACCCCTTACCACAGACATCACATTTGTAAGGTTTCTCTCCTGTATGTGTCCTGAAGTGTGTCTGTAGGTTACGTGAGTCACTTAACCCCTTACCCACACACATCATATGTGTAAGGTTTCTCTCCTGTGTGTGTCCTGAGGTGTCCCTGTAGGTTACGTGAGTCACTAAACCCCTTACCACAGACATCACAATTGTAAGGTTTCTCTCCTGTATGTGTCCTGAAGTGTGTCTGTAGGTTACGTGAGTCACTTAACCCCTTACCACACACATCATATGTGTAAGGTTTCTCTCCTGTGTGTGTCCTGAGGTGTCTCTGTAGGTTACTTGAGTCACTAAAACCCCTTACCACACACATCATATGTGTAAGGTTTCTCTCCTGTATGTGTCCTGACGTGTTTCTGTAGGTCACCTGACCCACTAAAGTCCTTACCACACACATCACTCGTATGTTTCAGTAGATGTGAGGACAAGTCTCGTTCTTCTCTAAATTTCTTATTTCAAACATCACAGTTATAAGATTTCTTCTCTTTTTGATGCCTTTTGACGTGATCACTGTAATGAACCGAATTATGACCCATACTATTTTTACATTGTATGGCTTCTCCGGTATGTGTCCTGGTGTGTCCATCTAGGATATCTCTCCTACTAAACCCCTTACCACAGACATCACATTTGTATGGCTTCTCCGGTTTGTGTCCTGGTGTGTCCATCTAGGATATCTCTCCTACTAAACCCCTTACCACAGACATCACATTTGTAGGGTTCTTCTCCGGTTTGTGTCCTGGTGTGTCCATCTAGGATATCTCTCCTACTAAACCCCTTACCACAGACATCACATTTGTAGGGTTCTTCTCCGGTTTGTGTCCTGGTGTGTCCATCTAGGATATCTCTCCTACTAAACCCCTTACCACAGACATCACATTTGTAGGGTTCTTCTCCGGTTTGTGTCCTGGTGTGTCCATCTAGGATATCTCTCCTACTAAACCCCTTACCACAGACATCACATTTGTAGGGTTCTTCTCCGGTTTGTGTCCTGGTGTGTCCATCTAGGATATCTCTCCTACTAAACCCCTTACCACAGACATCACATTTGTAGGGTTCTTCTCCAGTATGTGTCCTGGTATGTCCATCTAGGATATCTCTCCTACTAAATCCCTTACCACAGACATCACATTTGTATGGCTTCTCCCCTGTATGTGTCCTATGGTGTGCCTGAAGATCGCCTGATTTAACGAATTTCTTACAACAGATATCACATTTATAAGGTTTCTCTCCCTTGTGTCTTCTGATGTGTATTTTAAGGTTTTGTCTCTGACTAAACCCCTTACCACATATTTCATATTTGTGAGGTTTTTCCCCTGTATGTGTCCTGATGTGTGTCCGTAGGCTATGTGACTGAGAAAAATTCTTTCCACAGACATCACATTTGTATGGCTTCTCCCCTGTATGGGTTCTAATGTGCATTTGTCGATAACTGAGCTTACTAAACGCTTTACCACATATATCACACGAATAAGGTTTCTCGCCAATATGTTTTCGGAGGTGGGATGTAAAACATTTTTCCCTACTAAACCCCTCACCACAGACATCACATTTGAAAGGTTTATCGACTGTGTGGATCCTGAGGTGCGATTTAAGCCTTTGTGCAACAGCAAATCGTTTCCCGCATACATCACATTTGAAAGCTTTTTCTCCGGAGTGTTTGATGAAGTGCGTTTTAAGGTTCCCTACCCTATTAAATCCCTTACCACAGACATCACACGCGTAAGGCTTCTCACTCTTGTGTATGTTGAGATGTTCTTTTAGAGTACTTGATTGACCAAACGCCTTGTCGCACACATCGCATTTGTAAGGTTTCTCACCTGTATGTATTTTGTGGTGTGATTGTAAGCTTTGTGCCATACTAAATCCCTTACCACAGACATCACATTTATAAGGTTTCTCTCCTGTGTGTATCGTCAAGTGTTTCTTTAGATTACATGTTTCAATAAACCCTTTACCACATACATCGCATTTATGAGGTTTTTCTCCAGTATGTATCTTGAGGTGTTTATTTAGGTTACTTGTTTCATTAAACCCCTTACCACAGACATCACATTTGTACGGCTTCTCACCAGTATGTATCCTGAGGTGTTTCTTTAAGTAACTTAAAGTCTTTAAGTCCTTATCACAGATATGACATTTGTAAGATTTATCTCCCAGGTTTGTTGCCTCATTTTCACCCTTTCCGTCGCTACGTATACGTCGCATCACAAAATAATTTACAATTCGAAGAGTGTAATCATTGGATGTTTGATTTCTTATGTTTACCGAAACCGTTGAGTTTTCCTGTCGCTTTACAGTAAGTTAAATACCATGCCTTTGGGGGTGTTTCTGGGAAAAAAAAGAATAATAACATATCAAATTTTTTTTTTATATTTTCAGTAAAATAACGGATTTTTTTAAACTTTTAAACTTCTATAATAAACAAATTCGTTTAAAGAGGATCGATATGAAGAAATTGTGTTGATATTCATCAATATTTATGTATAAAAGATAGCTTTGATCGTTGTGATCCCTTGGTTTTTATTATCATATCCAGTTCACGAAGCTAAATTAGGGAAACGTAGATGTGTATCAAAAGATAATTACAGGTGTATCAAACGATAATTATAAGTATATCAAAAAAATAATTACAGGTGTATCAAATGGTAATTACAGGTGTATCAAAAGATAATAACAGTTGTATCAAAAGATAATTACAGGTTTATCAAACGAAAATTACAGGTGTATCAAAAGATGACTACAGGTGTATCAAAATAATTAACGGTGTATATAAAGAAAAATTACAAGTGTGTCAAAGAAAATTAAATGTGTATCAAAAGATAACCACAGGTGTATCAAATGATTATTACAGCTTTGTCAAAAGATGATTACATGAACAGGTATATCAAATGATACTTCTTTGACCCAACTGATAATCACAGATGTATCAAAAGATAGTTACAGGTGTATCAAATGATAATTTCAGATGTATCAAAAGATAATTACAGGTGTATCAAAAGATAATTACAGATGTATCAAATGACAATTACAGATCTATCAAAAGATACTTACAGGTGTATCAAATGGTTATTAAAGATGTATCAAAAGATAATTACAGATGTATCAAATGATAATTATAGATGTATCAAAAGATAATTACAGCTATATCAAACTATTTAATCATCACATAATCCGCCTGATATCCACTGGATTCGCCTGTGTGATATGTTTGCATATGAATTAATTTTATATAAATTATTCAGGAGGTGTAGTACTTAAGCTAATAACTTTAACGATTCTGCAAAACTATTTATACTATCTTATTTAAAATTTCCATTTATAAAAAAAACAAAATCCATTTCGGAAAGGTAGCGGGCCTTGAAATCTGTTTATCTGTTGCTCGTTCTTGAAAGTTTTCATCAAGATAAAAAGTTAAATCCAAAATTTTTCACAATGATTTCCTTTTATATAAACCATGATGCAGCATTCGCTAATGTTTATTAGCATATTACAGAGTTACCTCCCTTGTGTGCAGGTATCAATTGTGACGTCATTACTCTATGAGAACATATTACCGATGATATAACGTCTTTTTCTCAGAAAAGAATAACGTAACGCTCGCAAATACATGACGTCACAATCAATACTTCAAGGGCAGATAATATGCAAAGACAGAATATAAAAGTTACTCCTCACTCGGAGAAATTTGTTATGTGTTAAAGATTGCCGTGATATGCTACAGTATATATGCATTGTGTACCATATGAAAAACCAACTTTTGAAATGGAAAAATATGTTGTATATTGTGTTTGTCAAGTGTAGATGTAGTGTAGCTGTCATAGGGATCTGAGAACCATACTAGTAACAGATTCAATATACATTCCACAGGGATCTGAGAATTAGTGACAGTTTCAATATATTTTCCACATGGATCTGAGAACTAATATTTATTAGATGTCGATATTTGATTAAGAATGATAAAATTTTGGTTTATGTTGGTTTGTAATGAAATAAATTATCAAGCCGTATATGTATGTATAAACTGATGCTTTAACTTCATGAAACAGAACAAATGCTATTCAAATGGATCATGTTGATCAAAAATATTTTTATATCAGAAAATTTGTGTACCACATATTAACTATTTAAAGATGCTCCACCGCTGACAAATGGTATTTTTTCACTATTCAGTTACAAAAGTTACTTAATTTACACCATTACAGTACCACCATTGAAAAGTTTGAGCTTCTAATTTTACTTCAAGTTAAAAATATGAAAAATAATTAATTGCATCCCGAAAAAAATCCGTGTCACTATATCTTATATGGAAGAAAGTACTGGTTGCGCATGCACCAAAGGCGAAATAAAATATTTTATATTATTTTTTGTGTTAATTAGACATATATATACAGGATAAACACCAATTATTGTTCAAATGAAGAATAGCATTTATGCTTTGTCGGCGGTGGAGCATCTTTAAAGAACGAACAAAAACCATTAACAACAGTGTTATATATTGGACCTCTTGTCACACATTAGTGCGTCTGAGTGCGATTTAAATAGACACATTTATCATTATAAAAAAATATTCCAATCTGTCAATTAAATACGATTGAATTGAATATAAGGATTGAATCTTGCTTTGGTCGATTTCATGGGATGATGAATAGAGTTCCCCTTGAAACAAATTGAATATGAACTGCTCATTTTGTTCAATTTGTTTGAAGATGAACTCAATTCATCACCCCATGAAATCTACCAAAGTAATATTATCATTACATATAATCCCTGTACACATCTATAGACAGTGGCGTCGTAAGCAGAAAATTAATTAATACGCAAATTAGCGCGCGAGGTTGGGGGTTCGGGGTGTCTAGAAAAATATTTCGATTTAAAATGACGGAGATGAATTTTACGATGCACTTTGTTGCAATTGCGAGCGCCGCAGGCGCGATAAATTCTTTTAATTGGGGTTCGGGGGTCTCCCCCGGGAAAAATTACTATTTAGAATGGCTGAGGTGAGTTTTACGATGTATTTTGATGAATTTGCGAGCACTGAAGGCGTGAGATTTTATTGTTCTGGGGGACCTCAGTTTTCCTCGGGAAAAAGAATACAATTTAGAATGGCTGAGATGAGTTTTACGATGTATTTTGATGAATTTGCGAGCGCCAAAGGCGCGAGATTTTGTTGTTAGGGGTTCCGGGGGTTTCCCCCGAGAAAAAATATGACGATTTGGAATCTCTGAGGTGAGTTATACAGTGTATTTTGATAGTTTTAAAGCGTTCTCAACACGGTAATTTTTCGATTTAAAGTTACCTGCATTTGGAAATGATAATTGTGAGTGTCGTCATACCTTTATGCAACCCAGCTCGATCTGAACTCAACATACCGGATTCACACCATCGGCACATTATTGTGTAATTCAAAATAATAATGAATTGATTGTCTTGCTAAGACCCCTGGAGGCTACAATACCAAACAAATGCCAGATTTCCTGCGAAATCTATGTTTGTGACAAATAAGATTCATTTCGCTGTTTTGCCGTGTGGCGCAGTGCGCGGTAATTATGTACATAAAATTTACATTTGATTTGTTTTAATCAAATTGTTTATGCGGTGATGATAAATATAGTATAACTTTAAGTTAATAACTTTTGAAAATTATTAATCTCGTTTTACATTGCATTTTCAAAAAATAAAAGACGTTTCGCTAAGGAAATTGGCCATTATAATAGAAGTTCAAACTTTTCAATGATGTTAATTTAGTAAGTGAAGTGAAAGACGAAATCAATTTGAGTTGCGCCCTACTGCTGAATAAAGAAAATGTTAATTAATAATAAATAATAAATATTATAGATAAAGTATAATATAGACGCCGCTCACTTACCTAAAACTACAGCAAGGTACGTTGTAAAGATGACCTATGCAAATTATAAATTGGACGTCCTCGATATTTCGCAGCTACTTATATTATAGGTACATATTAGACAGACTCCCGTGTTATCTCACACTCTGGCTTGGTCAAGTGATATTCGTTTTGGTCAGTTCTAACTAAACTAATCAACGCTAAACAATAGGACCTCGTGGCTTTTACGCCTTGAGATAATATACCTGAGCGGTATGTAGATACCTTATCCCTTAATGTAACACAATGGACATGGCAGTTCTTACTCAATGGCTTAGGACAATACCATGTTCGCTATGGTTTGAATAACACGTGCATGAACGATTTGCCACTTCCAGCAATGCGGAAGATTTAGAAGTCAAATGTGTCAATTGAAATTAAATGTTAATCGAGTTATTTTCTTTAGCTTATCAATAACGTACGTTGTATTTAGAAGTTCGATATCGTTGATATGTACATCGTGTGTATTACTAGATCAAAAAATTGTATCGCAATAAGTAAATTGCATTATATAACCCAGATACAATACCTGTAATATATTAATACTCCATAAACCACGTGTTTCACTGCATACTGAATTAGGCTGTATCCGAATATTGACGATGGTAGACATATACATATGTATACATAAGAACTTTTTCCATAGGCTATTCATTAATTGAATTATATTTGAGTAATTAACACAAAGTGACATATAAATTCAAAATTGAAAACAAAAGAAAAGAAAGGGGAAAAAATATCTACATACACGTACATGCACTTTACAACTGGAGTCCCCGATAAAGTGGTACAATGTATACAAATAATGTACAGAATATAATATCGATATCTGTTCTATACCTACATATTTTGGTATTCAGCCAAATTAACATGATAGGAAGTTTTTAATACTAAATAAGATGTGTATATTTATACCGTTTTTACATCTGTTACAAATGATCAAAATAACAAGTACAAAATATACAAAAAGGGATATAACATATTTGGAAGCATTTGTTTTTTGTTATTTTCCGAAATATTAACTACCAAAATGGGTGTTTTGCCAAAAATCTAAGTATAAAAACGCTTCAAATTGGCACGATCAGTCAACTTGACAGGTTAATATTTAGTTTTTTTCTAGCTAATGTATTATCGATCATGCATTAATATCAAAGAAAAAGTAACCCTTTAAGACATAAAACATAAACTGATATTGTTCAGGGTAAGTTTTTATAAATATTTGTATCTAAAAAGAACAAAAACGGTAATGCTAGCTAAATTCAAAAGGTTTTGAGCCGTTTTCATCCTTCTTTATTTCTTTGATTGACTGGAATTATTGTATCATTTCAACTTATTTGTACTAACCTAATGTTTGTCTTACTATATACCCGATTTCATATTTCAAGTATTGCAAAAATAGCAGATATTGTACTTTAAAAGTGGTCAAAAGTGTGATTTCTTTATATTTTCATATTTTTCGGGTTTTGAAAAAACGACTTTCCGAACTTCTGATTTTTGGTGATTTTTTTCATGGAACAATAATAACACCCTCCAACCCAAAAAGCAGAAAACAAATTCTGTTGCAATTATTTGGAGGTTAGGCCTCTATTTTAGTATTTTTCGTATTTTTACTGGATTAATATGTTCATGTGACGACGAAGTGTAAATTAGTGTAAACAATGGAAGGATGACAAACAAGAAAATATAAGTTCGTCTTTCCGTTATTTCATTTTTGTATTTCTTAGTAAGCTCCAAAACTCCAGCTTATATTTTACTTATCACAGCATAGACACGTTTAAGATGCTCCACCGCTGACAAATGATGTTTTTTCACTATCAAAAACAGGAGCAGACGATATAGTATTTTTGTTCAGTTACAAAAGTTAGGTACTTTACACAATTACCACCATTGAAAAGTTTGAGCTTTTAATTTTACTTCAAGGTAAAAACATAAAAAAAATAATTAATTGCATCCCGAAAAAATTCCGTGGCACTATATCCTATATGGAACGAATTACTAATTGCGCATGCACCAAAGGCAAAATAAATTATTTTATATTAGTTTTTGTGTTAATTAGACAGATATATACACGATTCCACGCCAATTATTGTTCAAATGATGAATATCATTTATGCTCTGTCGGCGATGGTAAAGTCTATTGTACATGTATATACCATATGGCGGGTCATTATCAATAAACATAAACTTAACTTGCAAATATACATGTACTTCAGCCATACACACCTAAATGCAAGCTATGCAAAACAAGCATTTGGTTTTTTATCGTTAATGTCCTCATTTCTACATCTGTGTAAATGAAATCGGGAAGCGATGTGTGACAAGAAGAGGCGGCCGGATAGAAGTTCAAAATGTGTTTTCAAGATGGCGGCTGTGGTGGTCATCTTGGATTTCGTAATAAAATAAAAACGAAATAAAATGTTCTATATCATGTCCTTCATCAGAAACTGGATGATGCCACCCTGGTAATATTCGAGAATTTAAAATATTCAAGATGACGGTCAAGATGGTTGAACTGTTAAGTTAATATGTTTATCCGAACTCGGTATTCTTGCAAAAACATTAGCGAATCTTTCATGCAATTCAATAAAATTGTATGCATATATTCATCAAACCATCACTGAACACAATTCTTATCTTATTGAAGTTATCTCTTATAACTAATGCTAAATTAATAAGTTATTTGATATTATCAAATCGGTAATATAAGGATAAAATTGCTTTGTTTTAATTATTTATTTCCAATATATGTACTGTAAAATTTACACATTGACTGGTATTTTTGTGATTTTCTTTAAGTCCATCTTTTACATTTCGATAAAATAGGTTTTTCAATATAATTGCTATAGTTCATCCTTTCTATCTAAAATTGTTTTTTCTCTCAAAGGCGGAAATCTTGGCAACATACCATTTATCAAAACTGCGCGGGAATATGTGGCGCCATCTTTGGCACCAAAGACGTCCTGACGTCACGGTTGACGGTGCCGAGCTTGACACAGATGATATCATTTTGACCAGTACATTTATTGTGCCGTTCTTGTCTTTGTGTAGTTATCTAAAACTAATAACAGTAATTTCAAAGTGTATCCTGATGACACCTTTTGTCTACAGAGAAAACTTCAAATCTCGTCGTGCTGAAAACGAGAATTAAAACATGGCAGCCTGCATGGAGGCGCGAGACTTTTCCCGCGGGAAACAATTTCAAAATCCAAGGGGTACTGGAATGTATTGGATTCTATATGCACACACACGTGTTATGGTTAGTAGAGCTTCGCTCTACGCGGCCTTCGGCCGCGCAGAGAGCTGCGCTCTTATTATTTTTGCGCTTTTCGCGCTATCTTTCAAGAAATGATTCACATACAGCGCTCAGTGTTGTAAAATGGTATTTCCTCTATTGAAATATCGAACTGTGCTATTTCATATCTGCGCTAATATATAATGATATACATATTCTCGCACTTGCGATGCAATAGGTATTTTTTAATTAACAGCATATTAATCTACATTGTTTCTGTTCCTGCGTAGCATTTATATTAATAGAATGAGAGTGAGACGACGAGTACAGCCGATGTCAGTATAATGTGGCGACTGTAATGCACTCCGCCTTTTTCTTTTGGCAACATACTTCAGTGAAATAGCACTAAAATGAATGGACACCACAATTACACAATACACTCTATCATCAGCTAAGAGTCATTTCAGGACGGTCTTCCCTGTGTGATGTGTTGTGTAGGTTAGAATGCCTTGTGAAGCTGCGGTATAAATCCGTGTTTTGTCTCCTTATTGGCGTGTTAGTAAAACTCGTTCCCTTTTTATAGCGCTACCGAAGCACGCCACCAAAGATATCAAAATAGCACACCCCACCGGTCTCATTAAACTAACAACGGGTAAACCAGTCGTTCCATTCACTTTGTGGTGAGCGCTAAGGCGGTAAAGAGTACTAAAGACACTCCGGCCAGAAGACGTAATCCCCAAATGGACGAGGGATCAACTCGAGGACAAACGTTAGGCAGCGATGTACGGAAGAGAAGAAAAGATACCAAGATTAAAACTACATAAAGATTATTCAATTATCATATACATTTTAATAATGGATGGACATGTATCTTTGTTTCTTAAAGATGCTCCACCGCCGACAGACCATAAATGATACTCATCATTTGAACAGCAATGGTGTTTAATCGTGTATATATATATGTCTATTCCACCACTAATTAGTTAATTGGTATTTTATTAATTTGATTGTATTGTATATTGATACATGGGTTGTATATTGTTTTAATTTCATTTGTTTTAAAGTAATTTCTTTCAGGTCAATGTAATGTTGATGTCTCACTGAATTATGTATCACAGAGTGTGGTAAGTGCTCTGTGATATACAAGTAATGTATATATGTAGAGTGAGCTCAGTCACTCTGCCTGGTGAGCTATAAATAGATTTTACCTGGGTATGTATGAAGTATGTATGGTCATGTGACTTGTCTTTGTGAATGTCCACTATTAAATGTACTGTCCATGTCCTGGGTGCATGTAGAGTAAAGTCCAGTGTTTGACCTTGACCTGACCTATCTGACCTGTTGTCTTATTGGTTAATATATTTTTGGAGGGAAAGTCTTTGTCCAAAAATTAGACAGTAGCTTGAGATCTGGGGAAGGAGCAACATCTCCCCTTTTTGGAGATCTGTATCATGATACGCGCCAATAAGCTACAAACCCAAATGTAAGTCTAATACTTTTTATATTATCTTTTTACATATTATTTTGGTATCTAAAGTATGGTAATTAAGAAATGTAGATTGATTCAATTAATTATTGAGTAAGTGTATACATTTTGTATAGAGTGGAATTCGAAATAGATTGTAACTTAAATTTGTTATATCTCTAAATCCAGTATGAATTTAGTAACTGTGTAATATGTGTATGTGTTTTAAAAGTAATTGTGTATGGTTTTATACTTGTTACTGATTGATTTATTTATAAATCTTTCAGTGGAATCATGTAGATGTCTGCTATTGTGCTGTATACATTATAAGCATAAGCAACCCTTTACCCATAGTTGAGGTAAGCAACATACACATAATAGTTAGAAATGCTTTGTATATTAATCTGATAAAGTAAGATATTATTGAATTTGCTATAATATGTAACCCACTGTAATTGGTATATTTATGTGTATATTGGAATAATATCTATTTTCCATATTGTACTAGTTTTAATGGTGTTAAGTGTGCAAGTGGATTATTTCCCCTTGTTCGTAACAAGTGGGTTACTTCCCCTTGTTATCTGACAAGCGGATTACCTCCCCTTGTGTATATTGTACTCTTTATGTATATTTATAATGTATAGGGTAAATATTTCTTTTTATCTATCATGCTAATGCATGGTTGTAAGGTAATGGTTACTACCTTTACTGATAGGAAATTATAAAGTTTTACTTATGTATTTGTATCTATATAACTGTGATATTTCGATAGGGATAACTTGTCTAGTGTACACGTTTAGTATTGTATGTTAGTTATGGTAGCAATCCTAATGTACTTTTATTTATATGTTTCAGGGTTCTATCTACATGTCTATCTATCTATATCTATATCAATAAGCAGATACATGTACGTACATCCATTGTTGTATATGGACCAACTGAACCCACATGCAGGCAGTACAATATTTATGGCGAATAAATACCAGTGAACCCGACCCGGTTGTCCCTGAGTTTTAATTGCTAAGATCCAGTTCGCAACCCGGTTACATATATATATATATGTCAAATTAACACAAAAATAATATAAAATGATTTATTTTGCTTTTGGTACCATTTGTTAGCGGTGGAGCATCTTTAACCAGTCTGCATATAATTTCGATGCATAAAGATGTGATGAGGCGATGTTGTTGGTCAATCATTGGACCATCAAAATGTCCATAAAACATCCATACTTTGACGAAAACATCTATCCTTCAATTTGAATATATAATGTATCATTCAACAATATCAGCATCCTCCATACTCCAAGGGTTCCGATCACTTACGATCGCAAACTTCAGGCAACAGAACAAAACAGGTAATTTAGTCCTTTGATATACATCAAAAGAGCCGTATAACGGTACACTGGTTGACTGTGTGGCTCTGAAGTTGGGCGTTGCTCTCTTAGTAATCTTCAAAGAAAATTTCTGCAGGCATGTGATTGGTTCAGATTTACTTTATTATATTTATATTTGCATTCTGTTTTTACATAATTTATTTGTAAATAGCTAGCTTAGCTGTTGAACATAAAACGACAAAAATAAATATTCGACCTTAAAAAACATTTTTTTTTATAAAATTTTGATATAGGAGATCAAAATGACAAATTTTCAGTATAATGTTCACTGAAATAAAAGAAATTTCATTTTGAACTTTTTTTGTGTTAAGTATTAAATCAGACAAAAAATAGCTTAGTGGTAGTGAGAGGTAATATACGCAACTGTTCTGAGCAAAAATAATGGGTTAATTGTGTGATATCATTTTCTTAAAGAAAACATTGGTTTTGTCAATTTAACGAATATTCATACTTATAAAACAACTGATTTGCAAAATAATGCTTTAGCTTGTCATGTGTATGCTCAAAACAGTGAAATTCTGGTAAAATCACAACTTACACAATGTACGTCAAATAGTCAGATCCTTAAAGGAAATACTGGTTTTGTCAATTTTGCTAATAAGTTTGCGAAAACTGATCAGACAACTACATCTTAGCAAAATATTGCTTTAGTTCGTTGCCTGTTAGCTCAAAACAGAAAAATTCCGGTTAAGGACGTATATCAGAAGGATAAGTCTCATTGGGTTTTGGGCATGTGTACTGACCGTGACCTTGGGCAAAGACTGATTTTCCTCTGATATCCGCCGGCGTAGCCTTTGATATAGCGTGCGAGTGCGAGGGTTACCGTCTTACTTTCTGAAGCGTACTTTTTAACGAAAATTTAAGACAATTCTTCTAAATCTCCCGTCCTTAAAGCAAGAACTAAACGTTGTGAAATTTAATTAACTTTACATTGGTGTTTCGTTTGACTCGATAACATAGGAATTTTGGAGAAAAACTGTTTTTGTTTATTCCCGGTTCATAGGCGTCTCGCGTAGTGTTTAGTAGTGTAAAGAGACAGTTACGGTAAATTACAGTTAACGTCAAATCGCTATCTTTGATTCGAAATTGCTCGAAATCAATAAGCACACCACTATGATATTTTTTTTATTACATTTGAATTGCTATTTTCAAAAATTTATATTAGAAAACAAGTTAGTCATCAGAAAATTTGGACTTTTTACCACAGTAAATCCTTAAAACAAAAGCCCAGAAGACCTGTATTGGTCACCTGGTTAAAGGCCACAAAAACTCAGGCCTGCGGTTTGAATCCCCCAATCCACATAGAATGTGTTTCAAGATGTCTCATTTGGGTTTGTTTCAAACTAAATTCTTTTCCACAAACTTCACATTTGAAAGGTTTCTCTCCAGTGTGTATCCTCTGGTGTCTTACTAGGTTCTCTTTCAGACTAAAATCTTTTTCACAAACATCACATTTGTAAGGCTTCACTCCTGTGTGCGTTGAGAGATGTCTCACTTGGTTTCTTTTCGATTTAAAATGTTTTTCACAGACATCACATTTGAAAGGTTTCTCCCCTGAATGTGTTTTGAGGTGTTTTTGTAGACTGTCTTTCATACGAAACCCTTTAAAACAGACTTCACATTGATAAGGGTTCTCTCCTGTATGTTTGCTTACATGTAGGTGGTTCTGAAGGGAACTTGCAAAAGTAAAGTCCTCACCGCAGATATCACATTGGTAGGGTCTCTCTCCTGTATGTATCCTGAGGTGTGACTGTAGGACAAAATTCCTACTAAACGCCTTACCACAGATATCACATTCATAAGGAGTCTCTGCTGTATGAGTCCCGACGTGTGTCTGTAGGTGTTGTGGCTGACTAAACCCCTTACCACAGACATCACATGTGTAGGGTTTCTCTCCTGTATGTGTCCTGAGGTGTGCCTGTAAGTTGCTTGATTGACTAAACCCCTTACCACATTTATCACATTTGTATGGCTTCTCTCCTGTATGTGTTCTAAGGTGTGTTTGTAGTGTATATAATTGACCAAAATTATTACCACAAATATCACATTTGTACGGCTTTTCCCCTGTATGTGTTCTAAGGTGTGTCTGTAGAGTGAATAGCTGACTAAACTCCTTACCACAGACATTACATTTGAAAGGTTTTTCTCTGGTATGTGTCCTGAGGTGTATATTTAAGGCACCTGGCCGAATGAAATCCTTACCACACACATCACATTTGTACGGCTTCTCTCCTGTATGCGTCCTTAGATGTGTCTGTAGTGTATATGAACGACGGAATTCTTTACCGCAGACATTGCATTTGAATGGCTTCTCCCCTGTATGTATTCTGAGATGTATTTGAAGGGATCCCGACTGACTAAACTCCTTACCACATACATTACATTTGAACGGCTTTTCTCCCGTATGTGTCCTGAGGTGTAAATGTAAGGTGCATGACTGACCAAATTCTTTACCACAGACATAGCAGTTGAACAGCTTTTCTCCTGTATGTGTCCTGAGGTGCACTTGCAGGTGACTTGTCTTGCTGAACCTGTTACCACAAATATCACAAGTGTACGACTTCTGACCACTGTGTTCACTGATGTCGGTCTCTTGATGTTGTGCCATATCAGATCCTTAACCATATAACCCACATTTACTACTGTAGGCTTGTAGTATTACTTAGTCTGGTTAAAACACTTGCTGCTTTACAAAATATGACACCCTGGAAAGATAAAAGTTTCATTAGTCTACGTCCTAGGCAAGACCCTACTATTACTTTTATCGCAATATGAACATTCTTTTCTTATATCCATCGGTTGTTAAGGATGCAATCAGATATATATCAATGTAGGCAATGTTTCCTCAATGCAATATCGCTGTTGAAGTCTGTCTGTTCTGTATTTCATCAGGAGCAGTATACGTACAGCTGTTGAAGTTTGTCTGTTCTGTGCTTCGTCAGACGCAATAACGCTGTTGAAATCTGTCTGTTCTGTGTTTCAGCTGACACAGTACTGCTGTTGAAGAAGTCTGTTTTCTGTGTATTATCAGACGCAGTACTGCTGTTGAAGTCTGTCTGTTTTTTGTTTCATCAGATGCAGTACCGATGTTTAAGTCTGTCTTCTGTGTATCATCAGACGCAGTAGTAAAGCTGTTGAAGTCTGCCTGTTCTGTGTGTCCCTTTTCCTTATAAGTACTTGGTATTTTCCCTGGCATTCAATTCCTGGAAAGGAAACAAAATGTTAATAATATAAATAGATATTGATTTCCTTGATTTCTCAAATAATCTTTTCTATATTCAAACATAGCATATAGTCAAAGGATTTTGGCCCGCTGGTGGCCATGACCGATAAGCATTATTTTTTGTTTACAGATACCGCAGGGTCAGGACATCATGATATGACATATGATAAAGGTCAGGTCGGAGTCCCTTGTGAGTTAAGGGGGGGTTAAACAGGAGGAGCAATTTTCTGTCATTTATATGGAAATAGCTAAATTGAGCCCTTTTGACCCCGTCCTTCAGGCCCCCTTGGGGTCAGCCCCATCATTTGTACAATTTTGAATCCCCATCCTATAAGGAAGCTACCATTGCATTATGGGTGCTATCCCATGCTTAGTTTCAAAGAAGAAGTCGTTTATATGGAAATAGCCAAATTGACCCCTTTTGACCCCACCCCTCAGGCCAAAAGGGGGTTAGCCCCATCTTTTGTACAATTTTGAATCCCACCCTATAAGGATGCTACCATTAAATTATGATGCTATCCCATGCTTAGTTGCAGAGAAGAAGTCGTTTATATGGAAATAGCCAAATTGACCCCTTTTGATCAACCCCCTCAGGCTCCCAGAGGGTCAGCTCCATCATTAGCAAAATTTTGAATCCCCAACCTATAAGGATGCTACCATTGCATTTTGAGTGCCACCCATGCTTAGTTGCAGAGAAGAAGTCGTTTATATGGAAATAGCCAAATTGACCCCTTTTGATCAACCCCCTCAGGCTCTCAGAGGGTCAGCTCCATCATTAGCAAAATTTTGAATCCCCAACCTATAAGGATGCTACCATTGCATTTTGAGTGCCACCCATGCTTAGTTGCAGAGAAGAAGTCGTTTATATGGAAATAGCCAAATTGACCCCTTTTGATCAACCCCCTCAGGCTCCCAGAAGGTCAGCTCCATCATTTGTACAATGTTGAATCCCCATCCTAATAGGATGCTGCCATTTCATTATGAGCATAATCCTATGTTTAGTTGCAGAGAAGAAGTTGTTTATATAGAAATAGCGAAATCGACCACTTTTGACCCCTGCCCCTCAGGCCCTCAGGGGGTCAGCCCAATCATTTGTACAATTTTGAATCCCCACCCTATAACGATGCTTCCAGTCAAATTTTGTTGAAATCCTAGCAACGGTTATGGAGAAGAAGTCGATTGTTGATGGACGCCGGATGACAAATGATGGACGATGGAAGGCGGACGCAGCGGTATTCCATAAGCTCACCTCGGTCCTTTGGATCAGGTGAGCTAAAAACGATATACGTCATACCCTACATGGTACTATATACGAGAAGGATGGAAAGCCTTAGACTCCAAATTTCTAACCCGCCTACCTTTAGTGTCTATAAAAACACATTTCTAGTACATCGTCATAAAAACTGTTACTACCGTTGGAAAGAATGATAATTTTCCTTTCGAAATCATCTTACACATCTATACAAAGTACCGTCATTAAGAAGATAAAAGCCCTATTATGACAAACACTTTGTAGATCATCAAACTAAAAATTCATACTTGTGTCGTGGCCGATATATTATAATATGCATGAGCGAGGCTTTGGCTGCAATCTCATTGGCTGGCTATAAAAAGTCACTCTTCTCGGGACGTTGTACATCTATATATGGATTTTGCCGTTACTATTCAAACAAATAAACCTGTGGACTTCTTAGTTAGTACTGATGCTAGCAGGTAAAGGGAAAAAACTCTAAACCAATACTGCATTAGATGTTCATCATGGCAGCCAATTCAATTCAGCCAACTGGATTTTAATATCCTTTGAGACCGTAACGTATTTATGCGTAATTGTTCATTTGCCCCATTTCATGCACCCTTCTAGAGCCCCACTGAGACCGTTGAAAACTAAATACTAGTTTTTTGAAAAGAAAATGTTCATCCCTACATAGCATGTCAATATCGTTTCGGTCATAGCATTAGTGACGTCACAAATCACCTTTTAACATGCCCAAATAAGTCAAAAATTGAGGTCTGAAATCCAGATTTTAGTGTGTGCCCAAAAACCTGTCGTTGTGAGCTTAATTATCAAGATACAGACATGCAAATGGTCTTAAACGATAGAAGAGATATTAAAGTAAGAGAAAATAGAGAGAAAGGGAAAAGGAAGGGGAAAATAGCACCGATTCAAAAAAAAAAAAAAAAACAAGTCCCACACGCAGGTTTCTGCCTCCCATGATCCTTGCGTGGTGACCTTTAGGGGCCTTCTGGTGACTGTTTTTGCTTGTTTGTAGAATGTACTGTTTGTTATCATCGTGAAAATGGCATCAAACCGAAATCTAGATGCAAACTGCTTTCATAGATGGCATTTGTTATAACCTACTATCAAAATTGAGTCAAGTTCAAATCCTACTGGCCGTCGAAAGGATATAATCCAGAATGTAATATTATACTATCGCAATACTATTGCAATTGTGGTATTTATAGTAAATCCTGCACCCTGTTACATTGGCGCCCATATAGGGACTCGGGAATGGTAGTGAAAGATAGCTGAAAAGGAATTGTTATGACCCCTGGAAACTTTTGTTTCGAGAAATCGGCGCCTGACATACACATTATGACAGATAGATGTTTGGTGTAGGGCCAGAGCGCAGTGGTATATCAAAAGGTGGAACTCGCCGACACCGATTGGTATCGGGCCAGGTCATCTCCAAATTCAGACTGACCTCCGAGAAGCCCAACTTACCTTGGTCTTTTCAACAATTGAATAATTTATCTACCCAAAAGAGCAATCCGTCGAGCCTAAAATGTAGTGCTGGAACGGTTAGTAAAAATGCCAAACGGTTAACCGGATCGGATTAAGCGAACCGTAACCAGATAACCGTACAATTTTGTAGCTGTTTAAGTAACGTTTCAGTAGTACATCGATGCCATGAATTAGTCATACTTCGTCTGGATTCCATAACAATTGTTCATATCTTTCAGGAAATACTCATTTAACACAAAGAATAATTACTTTGAATTAGATTTATTTTGTATGTTTTTAATAAAACCATGATGGTGAATGGAAATCGGTGTAAACACTTACAATGTCAAAGTAGGCCTACTTCCTGCACATGGTTTCTTTTGTACACGGCACTTGCGCACATCACGCTCACTGGAACGTTTGCATAGAAGCAAAGTTACATCCATAAGCGTTTTAGTGACGACCCAGTTTCCGATAACAACACTGTTGTCGTAACACTTTTAATTTCATTACAAAATTGCGTTTCTGAAAGCATGTATAGTTTATACTATAGGTAAAGACGATTGTTAGTACAGGAATTTCATTACTTTGAGGAGTATTTTTGCCGTACGAAATGTATATGGCAGTTATAGGATAGCTAAAATGCTAACCGGATACAAGCTGAAACCGAACCGTGAACCCGTTATCTGGTTACCCGTTCTAGCACTAATTCTAGGCAATTTACATACTATGAGAAAATGGCAACGAGGACGAGGGTGATTTAAAGTTGCGTTAAAGAAACTACTGTACTGATATAATATTAAGTGCACACAAGATAAAATGGAATGCTGTGGGTAGATAAATTATTCATTTGCTGAAAAGACTTAAGCTAAGTGACCCTTCTCGGTGGTAATTTAATGCTTTGTAAGCAGTCTCCATCAGGGTGAGATGACCTGGCCCGATACTAAACAATGTCAACAAGTTCCACCTTTGATATAGCACTGCGCTCTGGCCCTACACCAGACATCTACCTGTCATAATGTCAAAGTCTGGTGTCAGGGCCAGAGTATCTTGGGCTAGTCATCCACATTCATTTCAGATATCCTGCATTTTCGTATTTAAACACAATGACCCCTCAAATACAGGATTTTATATATTACTGAAATGCAGAACCATCCCGCATATTACCCAACTTAGTGGTTTTCCCTACCTGTTCAAGCACCTGTGATCTATAGCTAGCTGCAATAACGTTAACGTAGCTCTGAACGACGGAGGAAGATTATACATGTACATGCAATTAAAGATTTCTGGCAGATGGTCGTCGTCAGATACCCAGCCAGGAACAGTGTGGCAGGGTATAATTATTCGTTCTACCATAGGAGTTTGACCTTCTGTCAATAATTTATAGAATAAATACATAAAAACACCCATATATTTATGTATTATTCCGTTATTGACAGAACGTCAAACTCCTGTTATTCTACACAGGAGCTCGCATGGTGTTTAAACAGTGACATTAATCCTTCTTACATAAAATCCTTGCTGGTACGTAAAATTTGTTGCTTACTAATTATATCAAAGTTTGTACTTACGTATGACAATAGATATTTGCAGACTAAACTGGCTATCAATAAAACACCATCAGGTATTTCATTCCCCACCGACTAAAACTAAATCCGGAAGTGATTAAATGGCTACTAATATTAGAAACTGCTCGGATAATGGGTACTCTTCAATTCCGGAAAATGTTAATAAAATAACTACAAACAAATCAACCGATGTCTATCTTCAGCAAAAATGTCAAATTGGTAACGATTATTTAAAATAAAATAAACACAAGAACTTATTCAAATGTACCCGTGAACAATATAGTAAAGTTTTGAGAGCGAGTGAGAGAGATCGGATGACAGACCTAGACAGACTACTGTACATATATTTATCTATTATGGCCTTGTTGAGAGGGCACTATGGCCTTGTTGAGAGGGCACTGGAATAGTGCCCGAGCCGAAGGCGAGGGCACTATCCCATCATGAGACAATACTATGAGGCAATAGTGCCCTTTCTACCAGGCCATAATGGGTTTAGTACATCACCCTGACATGAAACCGTTTTTCATGTCATCGTAATAAAAGTACGTCAAGCGATACCTCGCAACGCTATCTTTCCACACCACGTTGTTACATCAAAAGTAAAACATATATATTGTCGCAGAAATATGGGATTCTATAAAAACAGGATTCAGCTTCATGAAAATTAAAAGTAGATCAATATAGAACATTAGTGAACTGTCTTCTGTAGAAAGGCAACATTTGCTTCCATCCCCGCACACAACAGCCTGTCCGCCATCTTGACGTCTTGGTAGAAGCGCAACGTTATAATGACGTCATGTAATGGTAACGTCACAATACATTCACGTTCAATTTCGCGCCACTTCAATAGTGCCCGCTTGCCCGGGCACTATTGCAAATAGTACCCATGTGTGTAGCCAATCAGAATCCAGTATTGTATCACGTGATGTACTAACCACAGGGACCTGACACGAAAAAAATTATCCAATAGTATACTTAAGCAATAAACAGTTATCAAATTGTAGTATATAGTCAATATGAATACAATTTGGGTGACAGATAAATTGAATGTCGCCCGTTAGGGCGACATGATTATTTATCTGTCACCCAAATTGTATTCATATTGACTATATACTACAATTTGGTAACTGTTTATTGCTTATATTTACATTCAACTATTTTTGAAGAAACATCGCTTATAATGCGTTTAAATTTGCCGCTCGTCACATCGCTGACGTCAGCAGGTACAAATACCGGAACAGCGGATATTTTCCAGATATACAATGTAATATAGTTCCTCATGGTATCATTAATAAAGTAATCAAAAATATAGTTTATACCACATCAAACTTTATTTTAGCACTAATACTTAAATCTCCACAAAATAACATACACTTTCAAAATATTTAAAATTATATCTCTTGACGTGACAGTTAATATCGCGCAATGTAGATACCCTACAATAGTAGTGATGTGGTTCCGAATCAGCGCTAGAGGAAGGACGCTGCTGAGGTGATTTAGGCCTATCTGATGATGGAACTCTATTCCGCGAGAGACAAAGTGGACAAAGTGATTTATTTAAACCACATATTATGACGTAGGATAATGGGATTTTTGTGACACTAGAAAGGTAAGATGCAATCTTATTTAAATCTGACTTTTCTATGATAGTTTTGTAGGACATTGAGTGTGCCTGGTTTCGCTTTTATGAACTCTTTAGGTTTCTATCAGTCTGACAGATATCTGTCGATATTAATCAAAGAGTTTTTTGTGATAAAGTTGGTTCTCATTAGCACTGTCGTCGTTTTTCTTCGGTCTAGCCTAGCTTAGGCATAATACCATGCCGTGGGAAACAGACTGGCTAATGAAATTTCACCCAGATAAATGCAACATAATCAGTGTTACACCAAAACGCAACAAAATACACCACAACTACACACTCCACAATCACACACTCGAGCAAGTAAACTCAAGCAAATATCTAGGACTAACACTACAAAAAAACCTAAAATGGGACTTGCACATAAATAATATCACCGCAAATGCAAACAGATCACTAGGGTTTTTAAAGCGCAACTTAAAAATTAATTCACCACACATAAAAGCACACGCATACAAAGCACTAGTTCGACCCAAACTGGAATACTGCTCTTCCATATGGGACCCCCCACAACACACACACCAAATTCAACAGATAGAAAAAACACAACGCAGAGCAGCAAGATATGTTCACAACAAATATCACGACACCAGTTCAGTTACAAACATGATACATCAACTCAACTGGCCAACACTACAGACACGACGGCTACACACAAGATTGATACTTTTCTACAAAATAATACACAATATAGTTGCCGTCGAATACCAGACCATACTCATACCAGTAGACCACAGAACCAGACACTCCAATCCACACTGCTTCAGACAAATCTCTGCTGCAAAGGACACATACAAATACTCATTTTTCCCACAAACAATAACACAATGGAATCTCCTCCCTGTAGCAGCAGTACAATGCACTACACTCGAGGACTTCAAGGCACATATTTCCAACGTAGCCCTTGAAGCCCTCACACATTAGTTCTGCACACACCTTTTATCTATATACTAAAAAAAAAAAAAAAAAAAAAATCACAAATCTAATCCTTTCACACCCTTGCACCCCTACAGGTCCCCGTGACATAATCGTCATACTTTGACGGCGTCCCGTACACATAAGAAGAAGAAGAAGAAGAAGCCTCCCCCAAGACGTTCGCAGTGATGTAGATTCTACTGTACTCAGTAAGGGTTATCCCCCTTTAATCATCAAATTCACAACGTAAACACTACAATTTAATTTCTGTTCTCGGAAGGCACATGTATTACAGTCACTCCGGAATCAGTATTGCTGAGTAAATTTTTATGCTGTGTAAAGCTCAAACGATGTGATTGTTCTCAAATTAAGTTGAACATTCCATCAGTTTAAGCTGAGTTTATCTCGAAATTACACGGTGTAATTCTACTTCAAACAGTCAAAAGCTTACCAGGTACCTTGAAAAACTCTCAACTCAAGCCCAATGCTGTATTTTTCCTTGTGTTTTCCAATCAAAGTAGACTAGTTTTTAATTTTCTCCGGTGTTCCGAACACAGTAGCAGACGACGTTCAAAGACGCTGGACGATGTTTTTATGACGTTTTAATTAATTTGGTATTTTAAAAGCGTCCAAATTAATTACTGCAATTTTAAATGTTTTCGTCTTGATTTTGATTTCATTAACGCCAACATTTTGAATTTAAAGTTTATTTTTTTCGAATACAAATCATATGTGATGATAGGCTACTAGCTTTGTTTATTGTTTACTGGCGGCCATGTTTGTTTACATTGTTTGTATTCCTACACAGAGACCTCATCACTGTAAATTGCAGACATACTCTCATATACTACAATTTGGTATACTAGTGATATATAGGCGAATGTAACATGGAATGTAAATATATATATATATTATAGTATCAAGGGTATGAACTCCGCGGTCGAGAAAAACGGGCCTATTTTTTTTAAAACCGTGATTATTTTAATAAATGGGCTCTATTTAAGGATTAACTTGAATAGATTTTTTATGTTATGGAGATAGATAACACAAAAATCTGAGTGTACTCTAAATAAACCGCGAAGCGGTTTATGATGAGAGTACACTCAGATTTTTGTGTTATATCTCCATAACATAAAAAATCTATTCAAATTAATCCTTATAATTCAATTTACTAAAGATAATCTCTTCAACATTTAAAACTCATTTTGGGACTCTTTTGTCTATGAAATTATTACGCCGTCATCTCAGGCAATCAGAAGCGACGTTACAAACGGCGACGCCATTTTTTTCCTTTATGGGCTGATAAAGTAAATTGTTAAGCCAATGAAAATGCTCGTAACAAGCAAAATTGAATTATACAACATTGACGGATATCTTGCCTTAAAGAGAAATAATTTATCTTTCCATTTAGTGCTTGATGAACAAAATTGGCCAAGTATTGACTTAGTTGTGGTTTGATGAATCGGGAAATTTATCGAAAAATATGCTAGGTAGACATTTCCCTGTCCGGTCGAAATGTCGTCTCGGCTCTAATGGGAACCTCAAAAACCAAGCCAAAATCACAAAATCAACGCTTGTGGTGGTAAACAGTACCCATAACTGTGTTCATCCACAATCTCCTTTGGAGGTGTCATGACCCGTACTTTGTAGAAACACCATTTAAACATCGTGTAGCTCACTTACTTTAACCGTCACCGCCATGTTCATTTGTTCTTCGGAACGCTTCTCCAGTTTAACCCCAAGCACAACATTACACAATTTGCATAATGTAGTCACGATATGTAAAGTCGAGAAGCGTTCCGAGAGAAAAATGAACATGGCGGTGACGGTTAAAGTAAGTGAGCTACACGATGTTTAAATGGAGTTTCTACAAAGTACGGGTCATGACACCTCCAACGGAGATTGTGGATGAACACAGTTATGGGTAGTGTTTACCGCTACAAGCGTAGATTTTGTGATTTTTGCTTGGTTTTTGAGGTACCCATTAGAGCCGAGACGACATTTCGACCGGACAGGGAAATGTCTACCTAGCATATTTTTCGTAAATTTCCCGATTCATCAAGCCATAACTTCGCCAATACTTGGCCAATTTTGTTCATCAAGCACTCAATGAAAAGATAAATTATTTCTCTTTAAGGTAATATATCCGTTAATGTTGTATAGAACCCATTTATTAAAATAATCACGGTTTTAAAAAAGTAGGTCCGTTTTTCTCGACCGCCGATCGAGTTCATACCCTTGATACATGTACTATAATATATATATGTATACTCTTAGTTTAAAAAATCGTGCCAGGTCCCTGTGGTACTAACAGTATACATCTTTCTGTACTACAGTACCCAAAGAGTGATTTCGGACTTATCGGGCTGGGGGCTAAACCATGTTGCCCGCCCCGAGCCCGAGCTATAAAACCCGACCCCTGAAAAGTGATAAAGGTCGATTTATGAAATTCACATTAATTTCATGAAATATGAATTATATGTATAGATAAAAAATACCTCAAAGATTCTTTGTGCAAAAAATTGTTTTAATACGTGCTATTTTGGAGGAGAAAAACGAAAATAACCAAAGCTCGGGCTCGGGGCGGGCTACATGGTTTAGCCCCCACCCTTAAATATTCGAGCGACCTCGCCCGGAACACGCTGTGGATCCGCGCAAGCAACATCGCTCCCGCGGCGGTCCCGCTCCGCAAGCATAGGGATCTGAGAATTAGTTATAGATTATATAATCATGGACCCATCAGAGTGCCCTAACACCATTTTTAGACGTTTTAGAGGTCTAGATAAAAAAAACCCATAAAAATCATTATACACGGTACTACAAGTATATACGAGAAGGGTGGAAAGCTCACAGACTCCAAATTTCTAACCCGCCTACATGCAACTTTAGGGACTATAAAAACACATTTCTAGTTCATCGTCATAAAAACGGTTACTACCGTTGGAAACAGCGATAATTTTCCTTTCAAAATCATCCTACACATCTGTACAAAGTGCCTTCATTAAGACGATATAAGCCCCATTATGAAAAACACCTTGAACAACAGCTAATTAAGATTCATACTGGCGTTGTGACCGATATAATATGCATGAGCGAGGCTTCGGCTCCAACCTCATGATCATTGGCCGGTGTAACGTTGAAAATGGACCTCCGTTGAAAATTTTCCTCGGGTCATTTTTCAACGTTGAAAACTGACCTCGAATGCTGTCGAAAATTGAACATGCCATTGAAAATTGACGGCTTCGAAGGTCAATTTTCAACGGCAGATCTGTTGAAAAATGACCGTTGAAAAATGACCGTGGCAAACTCTATACAGATGGTCTGTTGAAAAATGACCGTAATATTTTATTGTCAGGTGTTAAAGACAATAGGAATGGGGCAACATGCAACATGCCTATATAATATACACGCCTTCTCCCTAAATATTAACAGTACGATTCATTCATGTAAATATATCATAAATTTTCACAGAAATATCTTTCATCAATAAATTGTTCTTACCTTTTCTTAAAAGCAAAATTTACCAGCACTTTAATTTGTAATTCTTTAACGTTTTTAACGCTTAACAATTTAACTAAAAAACTAGTCTTCTGTAATAATATTTCTTAATGTAGATTTGGCGTAAATCTACATGATATGGACATTATAGTTGAAAATGATATTCATCATCAAGTTCACTTGAATCACAACATGTACACAATCTATTCTCTCGTGAAATATTTAGTTTTCTTCCATTTTCAATATTTAAATTGTGTGACGAAAGTCTTGTTTTTGTTAAACATCTTTAACATAGGCTTTGTTTAATACAATTGTAAACAAAAATTGTCTACTTAATGTTTTTTAAAGTATACCTCGTATTGTATTATTTACATTATTGTTAATAACCTCTTGTCTATATACGTCATTAATTCCATCCTCAATAATGTTACATGTATAACAGTCAGCGTAACTCTCATTCCAGAGGTATCCTAATCCATTTTAACTAGTTCAGGTTTAATAAAATAATCCACTCATCATTATTTTCAATTATATTATCTAAACATTCTTTTGAAATACAATAAGAAGTACATTTTAGTTTTATACTATACTCCAAAATTCTTATTTTTCTGGGTCACAAAGATAACCTTCCTAATTCTAAATATACAAAATTATTACATGCTGTCCTTACGTCCTTACTTGACACTGACTGTTAATATGACGTGAAACAAAATAATCCAAACTAAGTAAGGCCTTAGTCCGATAACTCTTTACTTTTCTGCACTTATTTGCTTCATGATATCGTAAAATAAAATAAAAATGTACAAAAATGAATCTTGAAGTTTAAATATTATGACCTTGAATTTTGACATTCTTTGTTATCCAAAGTAAGATTAATACATCGAGTCGACTTGGGCGAGTCATTGGGAAAGCGTTGTCGAGATCTAGTTTGTAGCGTTGGGTTACGTAATGATAAACGAGTTCCTCTCACACTTAGTTAATCTTTCCAAAATTTGTGAAGCCTGCTTTCATAGTTCAAATTTTATGGAGCGACGTAGATAATAAAAATACAAGACAATGCCACTCTGCTCTGATTTGGGGTTTAATTGGTGGAGAATATGGGTAGATTTAAGTAGATTTGAGTGGCTTGATGAAAATCATTGAGCCCAGTAGATCTACCAAACAGAGGGAGACGCTTCATAGTTGGCTGGCTATTTTCACTTTATTAGCAGTTCATTAATAAATTAAATTTCAACACATGTCAGAACATCCAGAATCCATTGCATATATGCAAAGAATTTTGAAAGGATTGACTATTAGCATTGTATGCTATTTTTTTGGACAAAACAGATGAAATTAAGAAACCTGGGGAAAATTGTAGGCCTGAACTAAAATTAGTGATTTAGGCCTAAGCTACTGATTGGACCTACTTGTTCGTTTATTAATTAAAGATGGACCTGGTGATTTTATATTGTGTTTAGATGAGTCTTGACAAAGCCATCATAGGCCTGTATCACTTGAAATAATGACTTTAACCAACGGTTAGCTCACAGGGCCTCGTATATCATCATTAGTAACGAGGCCCTGTGGTCGAACCGGTTGTTCCGAATAAACGAAAACGGCCCTGCTTACTGGCTTCTGCAGGACTGTTTTCTCAGTTTTTGACAAAATATAACATCAAGTAATTAAAATGTAAATTAATCATCCCCTTTCACAAGTCTACCTTACCACTTCTAACAGATGTTTCTTCTCCATTTTCTAAAACAGAGGGTTTACGTATATTACTGAGACGGGATACTCGTGTTGATAGTTTCACCATGTGCAACTTCCGGTTACAAAATTGGGACATACTAAAAACAGGAGCGAACATTTCAGAGCCGGAATCTCGCATGAACCGTTTTCGTTAATCGCTTGGAGTGGTTGGGGCGATTGTAAAAGTAATTATTTGAAGTATAAGTACTGATGGACCTGCAGATTTTGCCAAGGCTCGCCTGAAAACAATACAAAATCAACATGTCCGTTATTAATTAAAAAACAAAACAAAACGAATGACTAGGTCTAACCAGAAAATATTATATTACGTGTATACATGATGTATACGGCCCAGGTCGAACATCGCCAGAAATATGTCGTCAGTCTATTATCATCTCCGACCAGTTTTATACTTCTAAATAAATTTAATTAAGAGAAATTATCTCCATTTACATTATTTTCAACTGTATTATTTTGTAGTCAATACATTCAAAACAGTCACTGATAAAATAATTGAAAAACCATAAATCAGTCCGGAAACAGACAAAAAAAAAAAAAAAAACCTAATAAACCCCCGATATGACGATCGAATTCTTTTACAATTTAATAGTAAACTCATGACTGGCAATCCATCCAGCAACACGATTCTCTGGTCATTGATTACGTTCATGATCGCAATTGGCTTAGTATAGATAGATCTAACATCATCGGCAGTTACATGTATTTAGACAGAAGTGAACCATAAAATACGGAACATTAAAGAAATGAATTTACCGCTCAAAGTGTTCCAATATGAGTAAGAAAACTTTTCTTATTTTTATCTGTCGTTGTATAACACATAGAAGGAGGATTATCAATTTTTTCAGAGAATCTGCCTTCTTCGTCACACCATGTACTGTCCAGTTTAGGAAAAAAAAAAAAAAAAAAAAACAAAAAAAAACAAACAAACAAACAAAAAACTCACCCCAAGTTGTCAGAAGGACTGGTTAAGTCTCTTCTCTTTGACACAGGAAGCTAACCAAATTTCACTAAACTGACTCTTCCTTTAGCGAAACTCATTTACACACAATACTTATTCAATCGTTTACTCAGTTGACTTTAAGAACAAATAACAAACTAGCTGTTATAACAACAAGCACGAAATTATTTTTATTTTATATATGAATGACATCTAAACAATTCAGCGCTGTTTCAAGTACTTCTGATCAAGCCTAACGTCATCCTCGATATTCCAGGGGTTCCGATCACTTACGATCTCTACACCCCTGGACTATTTCATAGTAAAACTGGAGGCAACAGAATAGAACAGGTAACTTAGTCATTTGATGTACATCAAAAGAGCCGTATAATGGTACACTGTGGTTGACTCTGTGGCTTTGATGTTAGGCGTCGCTCTCTCTGTAGTCTTCAAATGAAATATTTGCTAGCCTGTGATTGGTCAAAAGTTTTCCGCTGAGCTGCCTTCAATTTCACTATGAGATAGTCCAGGGGTGTAGAGATCGTAAGTGATCCGAAGCCCTGGAGTATCGAGGATGGCCTAACGTGGACAGGTATTATATCAACAGATAACAGATTTGAAAAAAAAATAGTCGACATAAATACATTGTTTGCAACTTTAAGCTATATGTACATATGATATGGCCAATAAAAGTATAATTTTATTAAATCTTATTCTCCATTCTAATTCTAGTTTCAGCGCGTTCTAAATTAATAATTCAAAATTTGAATAGCTAAATTTAAAATCACTATAAAGTTACCTGTATTAATTGAATACAATCGCATTCTTATTTGACCCTTTGATATGATATGAACAAAATGACAAATTTTAAAGCCTTGAAGCGAACATTCATTCCCATGAATAACAAAGACCAATAAAGCAGTATTCATTACTCTAAAGGATATAGTCTCGGTTAATCAATATTCCATATTCTAAGGGATTTCTACACGGGGAAAGATGGATTAGGGGTTTTAAGTTTATGGTACCGAGTTAAACGTTGTTTTCCCAAATCATATTTTCACTTAACCTAACACGGATTTGACGCTGAACATGTGAACCTGGAGTAAAAGTTTCACTTAAAGGTTTCACTGATTTGATTTGTGAACATGCAAATCTGGAAACAGACACGGTCACTTTTTATATTCTTGTTGATTTTCCTCTCTCGATATCCACTTACTTGTAACAATTCCAGGTTGATGTGTTTACGTATACTTTTATACGAATAGCATTCTCTAGTGCTCAGATCAATTGGTTTGTGAATTAAGAATCAAGCATGTCGATGACAATACCATAGTCTAATGAAGAAGTACCAAGTACCACTGTCTCATAGACATCTGTTGTGATGAGGTACCGTTTAACAATTTTTTCTGATAATACCTAGGTTTAGATTTGATGGCTAAAGAAACATTATACGTCATTGTTTCTATTTTTACCATGTTAGCAACTTCCCCCAATCAAGTCTTTGTAGAAAGCCCAAATATGTTGCAATTGCTTCCTTATGTTAAGTTTTTTTTAAACAGGATAAAGTGTGTTTTGAAAGCAAACGATGTATGTATGTACACCAAGTACAAAAACATTCATTTGATACCATGTACTTTTTAGTACTAGTTTTTAATTGATGATCTGATTCCATTCATAATCATTCAGCATCACGTTTAGTTAATTAAAGAATGACACATTTTCCTCGGTCAATAACCATGTCCGATATAAACACTATAATACTCATCACGATCAACGACCTTCTCGTTTCCGTCCTGGCATGTTTGGAAAGAATCGTACATATCTCCATCACTTCTGACAATCGCCCCGGAATGGTCATACGTGTCGTCTGCTGGTTCCATACCGTTGCCACTTTTCCCTAGATGTCCATAGGTTTCCCCACCAAAAGTATGATCGTAATAATCGTTTGAACTGTCTTCCCGACATGCTCTAGTCTGGAAGGTGTCATAAGTGTCTCCATTGACGACGGCCCTGGTATGGTCATATATGTCAGCTGTATCAGACGGGGCGTTTGGTTTTCCATTTCGGTTCAAGCGTCCATAGGTATTGTCCTGTGTTCCTGAAGTATGATCATACATGTCATGTCCACTACTATCGTTTTTCTTAGTGGTAAATGAGTCATATTCTCCCTTGTCATCTATCATTTTTGTTGTTTTCGTTGATACCTTTACGTGGTGATAAGCCTCGGAGTATATATTTTGGTTTTGATGTTGTCTATTTGTGGAGATATTGTGTAATTCTCGCGGAACGTCTGGTCTAGCGGTTTCTTTACGCATTCGTTTTCGGATCCCACGAACAATGACGACCACAGAAACAATCAGAATCACTATAAAAGTCCCAGCCCCACCCAGAACGGGACCTAAGATGCTTGTCCGATCTTCTTTCTTGGAATCACTGAAGGATGATCCCTCTGTGGTAGGGTTATTGATATACGAAGTTGATTCAATCCTGTTGAAGACTGAAGTATCAGTGTTTAAATCACTTGTTGGATTACTTAATGTAGTAGTTTCAATCTTAGTAGTTCTATCTGTTGTATAGGGCACTATGGTAGTAACGACATGTCCTATTGTAATATGTCCTGGCACTTCTTGTGTGGAGAGAGAAGTGAAGATACGGCCGTCTGTTGTAGGGAAGCTAATGGTGGCAGGCGGTTGTGCTGCATGTGTAGTGTGTTCTGATACTTCATGTGAAGTTACTTCAGTAGAGAACACATACCCGTGTGTTGTAGGAGAGCGTTTTGTGGACGTTTGTACAGTGTGTTTGGTGGTAGTTACCCTAGTTCCTTTGATACACACTCCAGTAAGGTTGGTAGAACACGGTAACGTTATCAAAGTGAGGTTTGTAGTTGTGTTCATTTTACGAATAGCAACACAGTAGCCGTGGTTGTTTTTAGCTGTTAGCGGAGATCCCCAGTAGAATTCCTCTCTAGTGCTAAACCCATTCCAATGGAACTGAAAATGTCTACCAGTTCCCTGACAAGTCAGCAACCATCGGTGATATTTATTTTGAAACCAGCTTCTGCAGTTAAACATACTGTAATTCCCGCATGTATTGTCTGTAACAATACTTGTTTGGTTCGATGTACTATACTGGTATTGACACATACATTTCTTTTGAGGTTTTTCTTCTTGACCACAAAGTAATATTTCACTATTGCCACATCTTGAAGCCAAACAGTTTTGACGTTTATAGACACGAGTATTGCTGGCACAATAACCATAATTCCGATGAAGAAGAATATTTCCTGACCCACAAAAGTATGTAATTGTGGTATTTCATCATGTGATAATGGTATACCATTGTCTCCTCTGTGTATGTTTCTTAGTTTACATCCTAAAAACTTCATCGTCCTTGTGCGCTTTACGTGCGCTGATATCCACCCTGTCCCCGTAATGTCGTCGGCGTTATCCACAGTCACTGGGTTTTCTACTTTCCTTGAAAAACCTGTACCAAGCAGCGTACATGATAAACTCATATTCCTCCAGGTATTCTTATATCCGATTGTCTGCTCTATATTGTCAGAGTTCGCTACTTGGAACCGATTCACAAATATAATTATTTCAAATATGAAATGCAGTTTAACTAAAACCACCATTTTCGAAAGCATCATGTGTAATCGTTCTGATGGTATATTTTGACACTACCAGCACCTACATTTATATATACCTGTGTTATTTTGTGTAAATTTTAACCAAACTTCCGGGTGACATTTATCAGAGCGACCACTATAACGTGACCTAATGCCTCATAAGAGTGCAGTCTACGTAGCTATCATAATTATTATAAGTCGTAGATTTGGCTTTATCACATTTGTATTAACTATTAACACGCAAGCGCATGTAATTCACTACAATATTGATTCCAAAGTGTAAACCCAACAAATGCAAATACTATTTAGTCTTGTCACGAGATTATTTTGAACCTGTTAGTGACATAACTAATATTCTTGGTTTGGTGTAATTCGATCTACTTGTACTTATCAATATTTTTGACAACACCTTATATATCTGATCAAACGATAAAATTCATATTAAACAATGGGTCCTCGCTAGTATTACCAGCCCTTTACAACTCACATCAGATATCTGTTATGGTTTACATATGCCTCGTAACTCTTGAAACATCTCTATGGTTCGGTGGTGTAGTTTATGTGGAAGAAGACGGTTTGATCTTTCTGGAACTCATGTTATCAATTGTATAGCAGCAATTTCTATGCTTATTTATCTTTGTTAATTTGTTTTAGTTAAAAGATTGAATTAGCGTTTTGAGACAAGTGTCAAATTTTGTTTTTTAATATCTGTCTTTGGATCGACAGACACTCGAGTATGCAATGAAACTTATATACGCATTAGTTGTAGTCATTTATGTAAAAAGAAAATACGACTATACCAAACCTGGTCAAAAAATAGGCTTTTTTTTGTCTTCTGAAATGGTTGTTATATAATAATATTGAGGAATGTATCTAGTTTGAACTTTCGAAAGGGTAAATATCAAATTCAAACCATCATAATAATAATTAAGGAAAAATCACAATTGGTTCACAAAAATCACATTTTATATTAAATATGATACATGTGTATATGTACATCTGAATATAAACATATTTTGTAAATCACCTTATTTACACAGTAGATTAATTCGCATTTATTGCCTTATAACGTTCCTATGCGGTCGATTTACTTTCTCGATGTTTTAATTAAAAAATCCCAACACTATTGCACATGTTACGGACGCTTTGTTCTAATTCTTATCGCTCACGAAAACACGTGACATTAGATCGCACACTGAAATAAGTAGGTTTACAATATACAGTGGTGATCAGATTTCACTTGGAGACGACGGAATTCATCTCTGATTGTGATTATATAATAATAAGTTCTATTTACGTATTATCATTCACGTGATTCCTAATTAAAACATTTCTATGTTATTAAAGATGCTCCACCGACAACGGATGGTATTTTTTCTCTGTCAAAAACATGAGCAGACGAATCAGTATTTTTCTTCAGTCACAAAAGTTACTTATTTTACACCGTAACCACCAGCTTCTTGTTTCAATTTAAGATAAAATATTAAAAAACATAGTTTATTATGTCCCGAAAAAAATCCACGACGCTATGCCCTATATGGAATGAACTTGAAGTACTGATTGAGCATGCACCAAAAGCAAAATAAATTATTTTATATGATTTTTTTTGTGTTTATTAGACACATATTACCACAATTATACGTCAGTTATCGTTCAAATGAATAGAATCGTTTATGCTCTATCGGCGGTGGAGCATCTTTAATTGTGTCGAAGCAGAAATATAATTTATTCGCAAAATTAACACTTAACTAGGCCGTGCCAATAAGCATCGAGCTTCATACACTATATTAGTGGAAAGTGGGAAAATCACAGAAGTTGATGATTTTTTGTTTATTTTTTACATATAAAGAAGTAATCATAAAAAGTTGGTTGATATGAAAAAATGTTTTGCGTATCCATGGCAACCAGGGTTTTATAAAATCATTTATGTAAAAATATGCATTAAACCACAAACCGTGAAAATTCTAAAAGCTTGTGTCGTCTCTGGTTAAATGGAGTATTTTAAACTCTTTATATCCTTCAATGTGATTAAAAAAATAATAAAACTTATTGTTTTAAGTATTTTAAAGATATGATAATTGCCCACAATACCCACAATATTAGTTGAAATGTATTAAAATGTAGCAATGTTTGTGGTATAATTTCTCAAAATCCATACATTGCCTTGTAATATATTTTATACTGAAATGTTACACATTTATTAGTTAAAAATGTTCAATGATAAAATTGGGTAGAAAAACAGATAAAGTGGTTAAAATTGATTTTTTCCAAGTAGAATTTTGACATTTTGAGTATTTCGATTACCTCCCTTGTTTGGAACTCTTCAATCGTGAAACAACAAAAGACAGTACATCAACAACAGGAGCAGACGTCAAGTAAACATGTTTTTTTTCCATTGCTGCTATCTTCATTCTAAGACCTTTATGTGGAGTGATATGAATATAACTGGTAAGATTTTCATTATACAACAGTTTTTCCCCGTTAAAGAATAGATTGAACAAAATCTTGACTTTAGTTTTAGAATAAATTAGTTCAACACTAGACAACAGTGAAGGGGAAAATCCTTGCTATTGGGCATTTGTTCATCAGAACATAGTGCTAAATTCATTTTTTTCACATGCCCAAAACTGAAAACAATATCTAAAATTATTTAGAGAATATTTATTTGCCATATATGAATAGTAAAACGATCCTCAGCTGGTAAAACTTGTGTACATTTTGTACATATAACAGCTTACTGTACATGTGCAGCTAGTTAATGAAGTAACTGATTCATGTTCAACTGTTTGATTTATAATACATAAAAAGTCAACTATTCATATTTCAGAAAATTGGGGAAACATCAATGGATTAAAAAAAACCTGGGAAGACAATTAGGAAAGTGACATTAATCACTTGTATAACATATTGCTCACTCATGACACTCAGCCTATCATCCTGAGCTGTAAGTATAATAAATTGTTAGTTACACTAAATATTCACTGGACATATTAAAAGTAATGGATATTTCCCCCTGTTCTTCTTCATTAGTGTCAAATATATTAATTTCTTGTCTGCATGGTTTTAGTTCTTTCACTTCTTTGACATTCAATTTCTTCTTTTTATAAATGTAGCGGGATTGGACTGGGTCGATCATCGGTGACCAGGTAGCTCAGTCGGTAGAGCACTCGGCTAGTATTCTGAGGGTCCCGGGTTCGAATCCCGGTCTGGCCGCTACATTTTCTCCTCTCCTGTTACATAAATATCAATATTTATATTGATGATGGCCTAATAGGCCTGAAAATGTAAGTGAAAAGGAATGTTATGATGATATGTTTATTTTTAGTATAAATACCCTATATATGTAAATACTATATAAAGTGTTTGATATAATTTACTATAAAGGAGCCATTAATATATATATTGGTACCGTAGTATATATTTATGCTATGTATTGACAGAATGGCAAGCTGCTGCAAACATAGTTTATATTGTAAGATAAAAATATTTCCCTGCGTGTGTTTTGTCTTTCAGAATGACTTCATGCTCATTCAAGGATTCAGTTGGTGGATCAAATGTAAAGTGTGGCTTAAATGTCAAAGTATTAAACCAAAATGCAGTAATGTAGTACCACTACAGACATGTGACCGCCCCATACGGTCCCACTTAGCGAACTATCACATAAATCCTAATACTGTATCAAAGCACGTGGAGGTTTGTTCAACAGGGAATCATCATCACTAACGGTTTGTCCTAATCACAGACAAAAATTGGGTATAGGATGGACTTGTGGAAAATTCTGTTCTCTGTTGTACTGTCCAGGCTACAAAAGTTTGACAAAGGGAACAATATCAAAACATCAAAGTCAGTATCTCCTCCAGAATGAAAAGAAGTTTATAGGAATTGGTTCAGGTACATGTACTATTTACTTCAGTTTTAAAAACTTTTTACCTTATACAAATATGACAAAGACCTAATGACTTCAAAAATTCATCCTATATAATTAAAAGTTAAAGTATATGTTCCTTTTAAATATGTTTTTATTTGGCATTTGACAACTTTGTCTTTGTGAACAATAATAATTGGCACTTCGCTTTTTATTTATAGCAATATAAACTTGAATAATGCAAAACCTGGTTATATTGGCCAAACTATGTACTGGTCTCAGTAGTCGGTAACATATTCAGTTTAGGCAAGGTACAATACATTACAAATATACCAATATAAAGATTTTTTTTTTATCAGAACTTGACATTAGTAGCAAATCAAATTATTAATAGTTTCCTTTCCATCATACACTAGTAATGTTGATAAGTCTGAGTTAGAAAGTAAAGTCAAATACTAATTTTCAAAATATATTTCTTTATTTGCAGGTTTGTGTTCCCAATGTAGAACGGCGTTGATAGATAAACAGAGATTAGAGCCGCCATTAGAGTCACAGGTGATTTTCAGTTTTCAAAAATATCTAATTCTAAAAATATACTAAAAAAATACAACATTATTTCAATATTAAATATAAGTGGCATTTATTTCACAATCAAAGAACTTTAAAATTTAGGTAACATAATGCAAAGACTTTTATGCAAATACCTTTACAATTAATTACAAGCAAATATTTTATGTCTGTAAAATTAAAACCCATGAATTTTAAATATTGTAATGCTTATAAGAGTAAACACTATAAAAATTTTTAGTCATCTTTGCTGAAAAATTATTGTGATAAAATTTTACACCTACATCTTTTCAAAATTACCAATGATTAAAAGGAATGTTATGATGATATGTTTATTTTTAGTATAAATACCCTATATATGTAAATACTATATAAAGTGTTTGATATAATTTACTATAAAGGAGTCATTAATATATATATTGGTACCGTAGTATATATTTATGCTATGTATTGACAGAATGGCAAGCTGCTGCAAACATAGTTTATATTGTAAGATAAAAATATTTCCCTGTGTTTTGTCTTTCAGAATGACTTCATGCTCATTCAAGGATTCAGTTGGTGGATCAAATATAACGTGTGGCTTAAATGTCAAAGTATTAAACCAAAATGCAGTAGTACCACTACAGACATGTGACCGCCCCATACGGTCCCACTTAGCGAACTATCACATAAATCCTAATACTGTAGATAGTGAGGGAGAATTAATCAAAGCACGTGGAGGTTTGTTCAACAGGGAATCATCATCACTAACTGTTTGTCCTAATCACAGACAAAAATTGGGTATAGGATGGACTTGTGGAAAATTCTGTTCTCTGTTGTACTGTCCAGGCTACAAAAGTTTGAAAAAGGGAACAATATCAAAACATCAAAGTCAGTATCTCCTCCAGAATGAAAAGAAGTTTATAGGAATTGGTTCAGGTACATGTACTATTTACTTCAGTTTTAAAAACTTTTTACCTTATACAAATATGACAAAGACCTAATGACTTCAAAAATTCATCCTATATAATTAAAAGTTAAAGTATATGTTCCTTTTAAATATGTTTTTATTTGGCATTTGACAACTTTGTCTTTGTGAACAATAATAATTGGCACTTCGCTTTTTATTTATAGCAATATAAACTTGAATAATGCAAAACCTGGTTATATTAATTGGCCAAACTATGTACTGGTCTCAGTAGTCGGTAACATATTCAGTTTAGGCAAGGTACAATACATTACAAATATACCAATCTAAAGATTTTTTTTTTTATCAGAACTTGACATTTTAGTAGCAAATCAAATTATTAATAGTTTCCTTTCCATCATACACTAGTAATGTTGATAATGATCTCGAGTTAGAAAAGTAAAGATCTAAAATACCTAATTCTTACAAAATATATTTTCTTGATTTGCAGGTTTGAGTTGCCAATGCTAGAAAGCGACGAACGTTGGAATAGATACAACAAGAGATTAGAAGCGCCATTAAGTCACAGGCTGATTTCAGCTTTCAGAAAAAAATACTAATTCTAAAAATATATGAGACTAAAAACAAAAATACAACATTCTATTTCAATATTAAACATATAAGTGAGACATTTATATTTCACAATGGCAAGAACTAGGATAACATAATGCAAAGACTTTTATGTCTGTAAATTCTAAAATCCATGAATTTTAAATATTGTAAATGCTTATAAGAGTAAACACTCTAGAAAAAATTTTAGTCATCTTTGCTGAAAAATTATTGTGATAAAATTTTACACCTACATCTTTTCAAAATCTTTCCCAATGATTAATGAATGATTGATAAAATCTGTGAAGAGATATAATCCCGTAGTAAGAAATAAGGGTGACGTCATGTCTGGGGACCAAATCCCTCTCCTATGGGAGAGACCCTTATCTCACACACTTAAATGCAGATTATCGAATTCATAAGGAATATTGTTGAATTTAAATTATGCATAGATTTTTGACCAAAACACTCATTTTTAGTGTCTTATAACTCTTATATATATATAGCTACATAGTGTTCTAAGGTCAGTCACTCTATATTGATAATGAGATTAACACTGTGATGACACTGTATGATTACACTGTGATGACCACTGTATATGGATTACAACAGTGATGGACACTGTATATGATTACACTGGTGATGACACTGTATATGATTACACTGTGATGACACTGTATATGATTACACTGTGATGACACTGTGTATGATTACACTGTGATGACACTGTATATGATTTCACTGTGATGACACTGTATGATTACACTGTGATGACACTGTATGATTACACTGTGATGACACTGTATATATGATTACACTGTGGATGACACTGTATATGATCACACTGTGATGACACTGTATGATTACACTGTGATGACACTGTATATGATTACACTGTGATTGACACTGTATGATTACACTGTATACTTGATTACACTGTGATGACACTGTATGATTACACTGTGATGACACTGTATGATTACACTAGTGATGACGTTGTATATGATTAACACTGTGATGACACACTGTATATGATTACACTGTGATGACACTGTATGATTACACTGTGATGAACACTGTATGATTACACTGTGATGACACTGTATATGATTACACTGTGATGACACTGTTATGATTACACTGTGATGACACTGTTATGATTACATGTGATGACACTGTATATGATTACACTGTGATGCACACTCTGTGATGACACTGTATGATTACACTGTGATGACACTGTATTATGATTTACACTGTGATGACACATTGTGTATATATACACATTAACTATGTATTCTCTTTTTGTAAAGTACTATTTGTAATTTTACAGTTTCAGCAGGAGGAAAAACAATGATTATTTTCCGAAGTTCTAACCAGGGCAGTATTGATGTATTAAAAGTCTATAGCTAAGGTAAGTATTGTTGTGCATGCAAATAACCCTTTAAGGTCTTCCAAATAGTGACTATGCAAATCTTTTTTGGTCTGTTCTCATTTCTCCATAAATTCATCTGTAAAAACTTCTTGTTATATATTAATTACTGATTTAAAAAAGGTAATAATATAGTAATAGGATATAATATTAGACAAATACTGTTCAAGCTATTAGGGGCAGTGTCTGAACCAAGTGATGATCATTTCAATGAATGCAGGGTATATCAAGGAATGCTGTGTTTAAAGTTAGAGAGGTTATATTGTAATATATCTTTTTCAGTCGTCTTCCTCACCTGGGTTTGCCCTCCAAAGTCCAAATCAAGATACAGATAGTGTGGAGCTTATTACTTACACAGATGACACAGTAAGTTTTTAGTACTCAGTTATGTGGATAGTCAACCAGATTTATTATTATTATTTTTTTGTATGTCATACAGAGGAAAAATTGTAAAAACTCCTGCTATAACAAACTACCCATAGGAAAAGATTTAGCTGAATACATTTTGGTGTTTTTTTTTCCATTTTGGTTATACTCATGCCTATATTAAGAATGAATAATACATACAGGTCTACTATATAGCTACAATGCTTCCCGGATGGGTACAAAATCAAAATTTTACTTTGCTCTACTATCAGTAATAGACACCAGTTGTAGTTCTAATGATGACACAATACAATTATTTTGAGCTTATTTTAAAAGTCTTTTGAGCTAAAATATTACAGCTAGTATATAATGAGTGGTCATGGATGGAAACATAAAAATGCAGTCAAAAAATCTTAATTTGATTAAAAGGCCCATTGGCCAATTGTTGATTATGAGTGCTTGGACCATCCGTATATCAAAACTTAATTCAAAATAAAATGTTTGTTCCGACTGTGTGTAACAAGTACATGGTACAGGTATCTAAAAATGTTTCCTTTTTTTTCTTGTAGGAGTCTCAACCATTGGACTTGACATATTCACAGGGCAGTGTTTGGACTCCATCATCAAGTCAAGATGATAACTTCAGAAAGCGAAAGGCTCTTGATGACACTTTCTAAGAAGTATGTGGATTAAGTCCAGTCAAAAAAAAAAAAAACCCTTTCATGTAACTGGATAGAGGCATCAGAAAAGAACAAAGGCTGATTACATTAAAAAATCAAGAGCACATATTCAGCGAAGTCATCAAGGTCATAGCTCTAATCAAGAAGATAATGTTTACTGATATCTTGCTCACATTAAACCTATTAGTGCTATTTGTGATGATGCAAATATTTTGGACATTATTTCATCTGCATACAAAATCACTACAAATTGGGGAACCCAGCGACAGCTTCTATCATTGGTAGCCACAAAATTCACTTTTGCTGAAATTCAAGTACATATACCGGACTTAACCAAATACAGATTCAGTGCTGCAAGAAAACACAGCATAATAGTTGGTCATGGGCAGCCTATCAGTAATGTCATGGAAAAACCGGATATCGATTTCTGAATTGCAAATTGGCCATTTTCTGGACTTCTTGATGTCACCAGCCATAATGACCGATATTCCTTTTTGGGAAATGAAACTAAAAACTGCAGTCTGAGAGAGAAAATATATGTAACATACCAAAGATTATTCTAAACAGTATCAGGAGGTAGGGTTGTCGAACAATACAGCATACTGCACGAGCAAACAGACTTTCCAGCATTTGCTAGCATACAGATCATACATGAGGATTTTGAGTGCTATAGAACCAAACATTAGAAAATGTATGAAGGGGTTAGATAACTATGCTGCCGAAGGAGCAAAAGCTTCTTTGAAGACCTTCACAAAGTTGTTCGATCAGTTTGGTATCTATTGGGAAAAGTAAGGAGACTGGGTGTGAGGAAGTGAAGAGAAATCCTTGTCATCATCAAAACAGTACTTGAAACTGGAATATAAAGTAAGTTCTAACAAATCTTGTGCTGTACACACATATGAATTGACTCTATTATTACAAAACAATGTATATAATCTATATATAACCATTTTAAAAATGCTCCAAAACTTCTCTGTATTTGCATGTTATAGAGTTGTCGTTGTCCTTGATGTGGTAGGTCACTGTGTTGCTCACAAAATAATGATTGATAACGAATGGCATACTTACCAACTCTAATGCACGGTAACTCTGTAATATGCAAAGACAGGAATAGGCAGGAAGATTGAAAGAAAATTCATAAAAATGTGACTATCAGCGTCTGTAATACATAATATCCAAATTTTACTCATTGTGAAATTATATTTTAAAGCAGTTTTAGTAAAGAATACCAATTTTATTTCCTTTTTAAAGTTGCACATAACCAAAATCATACCCAGCGTGATCGGACCAATTGTTGCCAGTATGCTCTAAGTGCAGATATCAAAAGGAATAATGCTTCCGATTGTGATCATGTTCATGATCAAGATTGTGTGAGCTGTGTTGAACTAAAGGACATCTTAGCCAAACTCGACCAAGCAGTGAATGAGGTCAACTACGAGACAGAGGATCAAAAGGATGATATAACATACATTGTTCATCAGGTATTATATATTACCATTATGTAATGTACTTACTGAATCCAAACAAAATTAAATATCATAACTTCTATAGCAAACACTGTTCCTTTCTGATACTGATAGGAGGAAATAAACAACGAAACACAATGTGACAATCCTGCGTTATCATATGATATCTGTGAATATTGAATAATAATTTATCAATGGTGATAGTATTTTTATTTTGTAGGTTGAATTGTCCTGTGAAAACCAGAGGGGGCACTATAGTGCTAGTCTATGTCTGTATTGTCCAGATTTTGGTTTTCCATGTGATAACTTGAAAAACAGAAAAATGACTTTTGTTGTAACTTTATAAATGGCAGGCTGATGTGGTATTCACGAGCTTGCGAGATTGATCAGAGGGGGTAATAGGTCACCTACTAATCGAGAAAATAGAGACTACAATCAATATTATACAAATATTGACCTGGTTTTCAGGTTGATTATAGTTATTTCTCAACTTATGAGAAAGTGATATATCGAGCTTATGAGGCCATAGGTTTGAACTATTTGTTTTTTTATATGGTAGTTTCCGAAGGACCCATGGGTTTATGATTGTTTGTGCCATATACCATGGCATACCTTGCGTCCCGTCCTTATGTTCCTTTGTCATCCTTCGTCGCCAACAATTTGACTTTCTTCTCAAATAACAACTAAATTGCAAATTTCACGGGAATTTTGACTAACGGAAGCAATACCCTAGGAAGTTTTTTGGGGCTTGAGAGCGGAGGATGGGTCAAAAGTGTCAATTTTGCTATTTCTCATAATAAAGGGACTTCTTACTCTGAAGACCTAAGCATGGGGATACGCACCTCATTTATGCAATGGTGATCATCTCTTATAGGGCAGAGATTCAAAATTGTTATGAGAAACGCGGACCAAAAGAGGGGGGTCGAATAGTTGACTACTACTTTCATATTAAACTATACGCTTCCTATGTATTTTATAAAAATAGCCACTCATTGCCATAGTCATCATGTTATAATTATAGCATTGTTATATATGGTTGGGATTCAAAAGCAAATTAAAATCGTGGGGTCAATTTTGCTATTTATAATTTTAAGAGTTTACGGCGAGGCTTTCCATGTCACATTTTCACAAAACATATTTAAAGATTAATGCCACTTTAAAAAAAACAATTAACTTTGAAATTTTCAGTTGCATCAAGGCGATCAACAGGAGTGGAAGATGCATACTTACTTCGGAGACCTTTAATCACGGACCAAGCAAGAAGTACAAATAATGGAAAACCTTCAAGATGATGAATATTTTGATTGAGAGGTGAGCTAGTGACGCGGGCCAATGAAATAATTTTGTTCCCATGGGTTTATATGAGTAATTATTCTTTCTATTATCATCTAATATATAAACCACGTTGTTTGCGAAGGAATGGGACCAATACAGTATGAATGTATTTTTTTAGAACAACCAAATGTTACGATAGATAAAAAACAGGATTTTGTGAAAGGTAAATAATAATTATTGTAAAACACACTTGTTTATTTATTTCATACCAATATTTCACGACCTTTAAGTTAACTACTCATCACCTTAATTCAACAAAATTGCAAATAAAATTGTAAGCGCTGTAAAATTTTTCAAGTGTCAAATTCCAGAAAAGAATGTTTCAAATCAATTGAGAGAATTATTACCCACCTAAGCAAGTATCAAAAAGTAGCGCAATATGATGGTTTCAATACCGAGAAGTACAATTTTACAAAACTGCTGTATAGGAAATTGATCTATGCAAAAAGCCTGCGAACAGTTTACTTAGAATAAATAACGTTCAAATATAATTAAAAATGGCATAATTAAAATACATTGTGTGATTCATTTTTCTTTCTTCAGGGAATCACAATCAAAATGGTTTTGGGAAAAAGAGGATTAACTCTGGCATATAACTGTTGGAACAAACATCGGAAAATGGCAAAGTTGTATCACGACACGTACAGTCCATATCTTTGACAATGCCATTTCAAGACATTAACTACGTCAAATGCGAATACTGAAAGGACTCCTCTGAGAGGTTCTATAAAAAATGCACCCAGGTTGAAATCGGTCATATGTAAGATTCAGAACAATGCTGGCTGCTTTCATGGATTAACCAAACACATATTCCGAGTGCATTCACTCAACCAGTCAAAATAATGCACTACAAGCTCAAAAGAATCGATTTTGCTGATCCACACAAGGTGGCGAAGTCCATCTGCGACAGAACTAAGGCAGAGTCCCTATTATCAAAAAGCCGCCGCAATCAGGAACTACAATGTGAATGAGGGGCATGATGTGAGGTCAGCCGAAGAGTTTTTTGGATGCTATCAACATCCATGAAGATGACTAACATTTCTGTTATCATGAGTTTGCCTCCTGAAACACAAAAAACATGTGTAACAACCGTAACAATGTCAACAAAGCATCATGTCAGTGAACAATATGTTCCTATCAGTGCGCCCAGAGTCAATATCCGAGTATGGAGTGCAGTATGACGATTGGTGAGAAGGAAAGGTGATCAGTTGTGCAACTGACTTTGTCCTGACAACCAAAATCCAGAAAATCAACTGTTCTTCTTGGTCAGTATTGATGGGTGACTAGAAGAAGCAGTGAGATTACCAAATACAGAGAAACCAAATGAGATGAAGCACACCGTGGAAGATGACCGAGAACATCACACGGTGATAGGAGCGAGAAGAACACATCTGGAAAGGGAAGTGTATTTTCTGTTGCCTCGAGAACGCAAATAGATGTTCGTCCACATTCTTGACAGTATGGAAAACCTGGTACATCATTTAGATATCGGATAAACACTTTACTTCAAATGATTGCAAAAAAATCTTATCGACGGACAGGACAAAACTTGATTGTATTCGATGCAAATTGTGAGACTTATAAGTCGTCAAGTCAACTTCTCTTAGTGCTGAATCGCAAGAGAGTCAAGCAATGGTAGCCGCAGACTACACCTGCTAAAGCGGTTGTGGTTTAAAAAGTCAAAGAGGGAAGTAAAAAAAGATTCCACTGAATCACAGAAGAAATAACTTGTCTGATAAATCTTTGAGATCGAGTGAAACACACAGACTGGTAAAAATATGTGTCCCAGACAAGCGGAAGTGTCAGATTTCCATATGAGATCTGTGAAAGGCGAGCCATTCAAGGGAAAGCCGGTTATTCAACAACCATAAGACACTTCTAACATCCTCTACAAATTTCAACGCTATTTCAGTAGAAACCTCTGGCCCTACACAACGAGAAAAACGTAAATCCTTACAAATCATGATTACAGTGAAAGACAAGCTTTCAGGGATGGCACGAAAATGATGCCCTGATAACATTTCCGGCAGATAAGATTATTTTGATGCGCTGCCCAAATCAGTATAAATTTATAATTGAAGATTTAATTGCGAGTGAAGAACTTTTTGGTGAACTGTACATTTTCTATTAGACTATTGCCAATTTTGGATTCGTGGTCCTATCAAATATTTGCCAGAAGTAACTAAGAGATCCTGTTTCCATCTAATTTCCATAGTGTACGGCTTCTTAGGTTCTTGGGCACTAGTTTAAAAAATTGTTGCAATTTAGGACCAAATGGGCAAGGAGACAGACGAGGCCCAACATCTTGAATTTTGTTTAATCACAATTTTTTATTACCACCTATCTTTTCAGTACATAGAATTAAAAGAAGATCTCCAAGATTTCATATGTACAAGACTTGGTATTAGGTTCCTTTCATGCCTAGTTATGTATGAATGCTATAAAAACCAAATAGCTTTGCATGCAACCCATCTTAGATTCTGAAATTAATGATTGGTATTTTCAAACATAGTTTCAGATGTAGAAACCGTTATTTTCAGTAGAAATGACTTAACCACTTTCTGTTTAAATACTTTTTAGTTATAGGTCATTGACGAGTATACCTCTTTATTGACTTTATAGATGTTAAATTTGTATATATGTTACATGTCGATGTGGATGATGAATATGTTTATATTGTAGTGGTATAGCATTTCAATGAAATAGGATGTATGGTTTCATAGTGTACAGGTTGTTCGATGAGAAGACATGCAGGTTTTAAGATGTGATGTATATCATGAATTTTGACATAGTTTAACAGATGATATTTCACGCAATGGCACAATTGACGATATGCTACTGTAATGGTACTTTCATGAGTAAATGTAGATGTTTGTACTTTCTCGCAAGGCAATGAACTGTTATAGATGAATATGTCTTTTGAGGGAATAAAATGATAGTGTGATATATAATGTCATTTAGAGAGAAAGATAGCCTGTAAAGGGATAAAAAAAGATCACTATGAAAAATGCAATTTATCTTTGTTATTTATAATTGTGGCTGTATTATATCGTCTGGGAATATGATATCATTGATTTGTTAGCCGGTGAAGAGAAGGTAGCAATTAATTCGCTATTGTACAAAAGTTTATAAATGGAAATTGCGCGCAACTATTCATTGCACGACAAAAAGAAGGTTACTCTAGTTGACTGTTCTTAGTTAAGGTCTACCATACAAGTTAAACAATTGTATAGTTCTATGTCAAGGGCAGATATATTCCAATATTGTGATGTGAACGTAATGTTCGGATAATGATTATGAATTATTGGATCTTTATTATATCTAATTCCACGTGCATGATATTTTTTATCATTATGGGTACTCTGATCCAGATTTTACATTTTTTTTTATGAAATATCTCATGATGATGTCTATGCACTGTGCATCATTTCAAAACAGCTATAAGTTATATACGAAGTCTTTAAAGGATGTGTTTCACTTCACTGTGTCTAACATGTAGTAAGATTTGATAACAAAGGCTCTCTGCTATGCACATCATCCAATGAAGTAACTAACCATGTTTTAGTACTATATTATTAATATCTGAGCCTCTCACAAACAGTAGGAGTTTTTCAAAATGCACAATGCCCTCTCATCTTTTTTTAAGCAATGTCTCCAAAAACATCATCTGGTTTTTCTTGAGAGGATTAGCGCAGTGCTGATGTACAATTTAATACACAAAATTATGACAACAAATGCAAAAGACACATTGCTTCCTGGGATTTGTGTATTGTACTAATATTCATACAAGATTTCATTAGCTTTCAGACAAGATTAGTAACAATCTACAATTACACATATGCATATTACTGTCAAAGTTGTTTAGTAGTACTTGACATTTCTTTTATACTAATATTATGAATTGTTCATTCTTGAGGATGGTTACTTCAAAAAAAAAATATCTTAAGTACTGAAACAAAACATAATCTGAATCCAATGTTAGTCGTTTGCCTGAAGGGAAATGGTGTGTTGCTCATGGATCTATGTTATGATTTTGAGTGGGCAGGCTAAAAACTGTCCAAATTTCTATCATAATTACAAATTACGATCAACAATTCGTCTAGTATCATAAACTTAAATACACTTCACTTTCTCGAAGACACTTTAATATGGCCATTATAATCATTATCTTGTCGGTAAAAAGAGAAGTCTGTCATGAGTTAGGAGGGCGGAGGTAGGCGGGGCACGTAGAGTGGGGCGGGCATGGAAAATCTTTGACATTATGAAGTCGTTGCTGTCAGAACGGAAAAGTTGATCGTCGCAAGGAACATTATGATTGGTGGGGGAGGGTGTTATGGGGGTGATGTTGTATGGGGCAAGCGAAAAACCTGTGCAAGAGTCTATACATAATTCACTTAATCCAAAACTGTTCATAACTTGACTTTCCAGATCAAATTTTACTAAGCCCTATATATGACAACTCAATTGTTAATATGATCTTCCAAGAAGGATATATTGAAAATTGAGAATCTATGTAGTAAATGCGCAAAGCATATGTATAGTCTAAAGGAAAAATTTGCGAAGGAAAGGGGGCGGGGGAAGATATATTTATGGTGCTTAAGCTCACAATGTATTTTAATATCTGAAACAGTTGAATGCTTTTCAAAGTCAATATAATTCTAATATTAAGTGATGATCTATCAACAAAGCAATACACACATTCATTTATATCTCTCTTTGATTTTCACATTTTTTAACTCACAAAACTTCGAAATATATTAACAAAAAAAATCCAATTTTTACAATATCTATTGCGTGAAATATGCCTAATACTTTCTAAGTGTCAACAATATAAAAAATTGTTCTATACACTCTTATCTAAAACGATAGTAGCCAAGTTTAATCTACTCTTTATTTTCAAGATATTCTATTGATCAATCCTTAGTCCACATCATTCATGCATATAAATAAACATGTTATGGATTTATGTACGCGCATATTTTTTAAGAAATATTGCGACTAAAAAGTAGCACTTTTTAAATACATACACAAAAATGAAATGGATATCCTGGACATAGGAGATATTAGTGTACCTGATTAGCAACCATTCCGAATTTTAGAATTACTTGGTTTCAATGGTTTATCTCCTGAACATCAAACTAACACTCTTATACTCTGTCTGTACAATCATCTTGAGAGAATACCCAAAACTGTCTTCTATATTCTCTACCACGACACATGATTGAATTTTGCATTGGAAATAACTCTCTTTTTTAACTCACATTTCTTCCACCAGTGAATTACTACACTTAGTTAGCCAAATGGCAAACAGTTTTTCGCGTGTTATAAATGAAATATCACCTTCAAAATTGACTTTCCTTCGTTATGGAATCTTTTTATTTTAGCCAAAGTTGAATTATTATAACAAACAAAAATAATCGATTCTATTTTTTTCACTTTACACCTAAAGCATCGTTGGCTTATTGGCAACGGCATCTTAAATACATTTTTCAAATTTGGGTTACGCTCCAACTAATTTATGATAATTTGAAAAGGAGACTGGGATAGACATAGCAAAAATTAAAGATTTAAGAATGAATAATAACTCAATTTATATTGCACAAGTGCCTGAACTAAAAACACGAACAGGTTACATTGTTGAAATATTTAACAAAAATGGGTGTATATTTAAGATCTAACCCAGATAATGAAAAAAACAAACAAGCTAACTAACATTCATTCTGGAGAGTTGATTATAGTAATCAAAGCAACAGGGATGAGATTGAGAGAGAAGAGTGCAGGAGTTCGAAGACCATTTAAGATCATCTAATATTTTTTTAACCTAGAAAAATAGCCGTGCTTAAATAGAAAGCTCTAACAATAAAATTAAAAAACATAGAAGGATATTAGAAATGGACATAAATTCTATCCAAAAAGATAAAAATTACTCAAGTGAAATATATATATAATGTTAAAATGTCATTAATATCGAGACAATGGGCCTAAATGAGAAGGCTCACCACCCTACATGTATTGTTCTCAAACACACTGGTTGTCTCCATTTGACAATTTTAAAACTGCATGTTAACCATGTCAACAGAACAACACCAGACGTTTTAATATATTTTTTTTTTAAAAATGCATTTGTGTAAATAAAAAAAATAAAGCAAAAAGTATGTTAAGGAACCTTCTGTGCGAATGATAAAATGAACAGCACAAGCCATGAATATGTTAATAGAAATGAAATTAACAAATATTTTTAGCCAACAATTTCAAAAATCCGTAAGCTTAAGAAAAAAAATAACAAAGATGAAATTAACAGTATGGCAATATCAAAAACTCAAGTGTAAAAAAGTAAATTTTATTCAGTACACTGAATTACTTCATAACGTTTCGCATAGAATAATAATCATCCTTTTATGTGTATGTAAAAATTACAAAACTCGTTTGTACGATGTACCTAAAATTTGTAATAGAAAGTAACATCGAATTAAAAACCAAATTAAAGCAAACTTATCAATATAAGTTAAGACAAAAATAAAACATTATAACATTACCAAAAACTTAATTGTAATGCATGAAAATACATTAGTAAATGTCCAAAATTACAATTTTCAGAGTTGATTTCATTTTCTTTCTTTAATCTTCCGTCTACTTAGTGGTTGTGTAGTTGTTGTGGTGATTATTAGTGTTGTTGACCGTTGTAATGGAATGGATGATGTTTGCTGCTGCTGTTGTATTCTTGTGACTGATTATGCGGCATTGAAGATCATAATAGTGGCGTAGCTACGTGAAGTGGTGTCATCCGCGAAATCCAGGTTCCCATCGCACGTCACGGCGTCAGTATAATATTTCTAAGTTGAATGTTATTTCTCAAAGTTAGTTTACTGTGTCTTTAGGTAGTATAGGGTAGACTGTAGGTTTCATGGTTGTTTGTTGCAATGATGACTGGACTTCCAATATTATTGCCGACATTTTATTTTCTTAGGTTATATACATATTTATATATTAATATAACACACAATGAATGCCGTGCCAGACATCGTGTGACCAAATGGGCTAGACCCCAAGATAGGGCGATGCAGACTGCTCCTCTGTCTCTCTCAGCCCTCTTTTATTAGCAGACATGAAATTTGCTGATGTGTACCTGTTTGTCATAATATATATGACACGGAACATAAATGTCGGTACAACTTTATATATATACGAGGAACCTATTTATATACCAGACTGTTAGTTCGTTGACAACTCACACACATGTACACATTTGCCCTGAAGAAGTACTACACGAATATCTGAGACACCAGACATTCAGTCCTGGAGATTTTATTTCTTCAAAATAATTCCAATAATACTACATGTTCTCTGATGATAAGCTTAAGTTTTCGTATGATTGGAATTGCCCAATATAGTTTGTTTTATATGGAAATGTGCATGCCATAGTTTGAAGATATATCTTCAGTTTGAATTAACATGAATCGAATTCCATATCACTGTGTTAACTAATTGATTGTGTTACTAAAACAATTCTATGATTTCATCAAACACGCGATTATACGCGATAATTAATAATCCCAGTAAATAAATATTAATCTTAGGGGCAGAACCAAGAAACTATTAAGCAATCTAACAGTAAGGCAGTTCTGTTTATACTTCATACTTCAATCAAGCAGTTCTAAACAAATGATTAGCGCATGCAGGTGTACGTTTAGGGGACGTAAGTAGGGGAAGGACGACACCGCGTCTGATTTTGGTTATGATCTAAGAAGGACAGCCTTCTTAGCATACTCTGAACTTCATCATCATTATCTTGAAAGTCAGGTTGTTGACCAGTTTATAAACGTGTTTCATAACTTTGAGATGAGGAAATAAGGTTACAGTTCGTCATCCTAGTACGTTAGATAAGATAATTTCATATGCACTAGAATACGAGCCACTATATACAGAATACATTGTTACATGAAATAGTAGAGTGGAACTGGATACTCTTGGAGAAAAACGCCCCAAATAAAGAATTTTGAGTAAATGATAGGCATAGCTATCATAGAAAATGCCATGTTTATGTTGTAAAGAGAAAGGTCAGTATGTCATAGAATGTCAAACGTTACAAATTTTACAGATATGATTAGTCAATTGGAAGCTGGGGTCAAGGTCGAGACCAAATATCTGGTCAGGTTCCATTAGGGTTACAAAATGTATGTTCGGGCATAGGATGTCTGTATGAAGAGGTGCAAGTACAACACATAATTGAGTCCCTGTTTTTTGTTATATCCTTTAGCGAGGTTATCAAGTTTGGGCTAGCTGTAGAGTCACTACAGATATTCCATACGTATCTCACCACTGCCGACGGGAACTAACTTGGAATAAAAGTAATACAGCTATAACAACTGGTCATTTGTGTTAATATATATTTTCAACATACGTAAAATATGTGATATAGATTTAACTCACTTTTACCGTTAATCTTACTTTTATAAATATGTTTTGCGATGTTTAACCGCTTGCTGTCATGGCTAACATCAATGTACAGTATGCCTATCTCCTCCCATCTAATTAATTTTCTTGAATACCTGATTAAAATGAATCAGGACAAAGATGTATTTTTGATGGCCAGTGAATACTTTTCTGTCCATTTAACATTATAAGTTATAACGTCTTGGAATGTACAGCTGGACTTTTATGTAAAATCCAACAACTTTTGTGGCATTACTAGGATAATATAATACATCATTGGTGATGCTTTTCCAGAAAATCATTTAATTGTGTTTTACGCTCTTTATAACTAGTCGTACGTGTTGTGAAAGGAGAAGATCTAATGTCATTGATAAAGGGGTGAAATTGTGATAAACCGATAGTCCTTTTATTCTTTTTGCTACCTTTGTTGTCACCAATATACAACAGGCCTCTCCAAATTCTGAGGCCAAGTAAACCATCAGCCTACTCAGAGTAACCAGTGACTGAATATTTTTCTATCGAACAGTTAAAACTTTCTGTTTCCTCTATGCATTGCTGTCAACATGTAGCTCTGTAGTCTCGGTAATCGTTATTAGCTTTCAGAGTTTGTTCCTTTCTAATACCCTGGTTCCAAATCAGCAAATGCATTCGTTATGTATGTAATAACATTGCTCCTGGACATTTCTCAGTATATATTCAACTAGATAATCTGGGTCCGATGGATACTTGTCTTCCTCTCGCTATATAAAAACTAAATGATTTGGGTCCGATGGACTTTTACTTGTCTTCCTCTCGCTATATAACAACTATGATTATTCGGGTCCCATGGACTTTTACTTGTCTTCCTCTCGCTATATAACAACTAGATGATTCGGGTCCCATGTACTTTTACTTGTCTTCCTCTCGCTATATAACAACTCGATTATTCGGGTCCATGGACTTTTACTTGTCTTCCTCTTGCTATATATAACAACTATGTGATTTGATTCGGTCCGATGGACTTTTACTTGTCTTCCTCTCGCTATATAAAACTAGATGATTCGGGTCCCCATGGACTTTTACTTGTCTTCCTCTTCGCTATATAACAACTCGATGATTCGGGTCCCATGGACTTTTACTTGTCTTCCTCTCGCTATATAACAAATAGATGATTCGGGTCCCATGGACTTTTACTTGTCTTCCTCTCGCTATATAACAACTAGATGATTCGGGTCCCATGGACTTTTACTTGTCTTCCTCTCGCTATATAACAACTAGATGATTCGGGTCCCATGGACTTTTACTTGTCTTCCTCTCGCTATATAACAACTAGATGATTCGGGTCCCATGGACTTTTACTTGTCTTCCTCTCGCTATATAACAACTAGATGATTCGGGTCCCATGGACTTTTACTTGTCTTCCTCTCGCTATATAACAACTAGATGATTCGGGTCCCATGGACTTTTACTTGTCTTCCTCTTGCTATATAACAACTCGATGATTCGGGTCGATGGACTTATACTTGTCTTCCTCTCGCTATATAACAACTCGATGATTCGGGTCCGATGGACTTTTACTTGTCTTCCTCTTGCTATATTAACAACTGATTTGTGTACCATGGACTTTTACTTGTCTTCCTCTCGCTATATAACAAATAGATGATTCGGGTCCCATGGACTTTTACTTGTCTTCCTCTTGCTCTATATAACAACTAGTTTTGGTTTGTGTACCATGGACTTTTACTTGTCTTCCTCTCGCTATATAACAAATAGATGATTCGGGTCCCATGGACTTTTACTTGTCTTCCTCTTGCTATATATAACAACTCGATGATTCGGGTCCGATGGACTTATACTTGTCTTCCTTTCGCTATATAACAACTAGATGATTCGGGTCCATGGACTTTTACTTGTCTTCCTCTCGCTATATAACAACTACATGATTCGGGTCCGATGGACTTTTACTTGTCTTCCTCTTGCTATATAACAAGTAGATGATTCGGGTCCCATGGACTTTTACTTGTCTTCCTCTCGCTATATAACAACTAGATGATTTGGGTGTTATGGACATTTACTTGTCTTCCTCTCGCTTTAAAACTAGATGATTTGGGTCCGATGGACTTTTACCTGTCTTCCTCTCCTTTTTGTTATTTTAGCTATATTTTTCTTCCCACATCATTTTCTCCTTTGAGTAGAGGTGATGCATGGACTTTAACCAAACTTTAAGCATGTTTCTATAATGTGAGACATTTCCCATTTTCCTGCTTTATATAATGGAATTTACACTTTAATAAAAAAAAAAAACTTTCAAGAAAATCACTGCTCCAATTGATCTGTTAAATATATTACAAATAGGGATTCATTGGCACAATCTGTAAAAAATCATTTGTATTTAGAAGTACTTTAACATTTAAAGTAAATTAAAGCTGACAATGCAAGTTTAAAAAACATTGCAGTTGAAATTTAAAAAAAATATTAACGAAATATTTTTTTTTTCAAAAATTGTTTCTGAGACATCCCCTAGTTATGACAGTGTGGTATCTAAGGAAGTGGCAGCCATTTTTCTTTTGCTCTGCTTAGTAACCTTCACTGGCCAACCCCCTATATAAAGCACGGGACACTTGACACACGTGTATCATTCTAAACATATCTCTGTCTCAGATACACTTGCCCCGATATTGCAAATAACAATGTCGAATTGAAAATAAATACATGCACTCACCTGACAATATTTCATTGAAGTAATAGATGTATGTGTTGTCAGGCAGTCAACTATATCCCAACATATGTCAAATACGAACTAATAAAACACTTCAATATAAACTAAGTTTTACACGTACATGTACAACGACACGTGTGTGTCCTTGATAGTTGTCGCTCGTTCGGGTCAGGTACGTAGTCACGTGTATATGGTCAGTTGAGTGCGTCGGGTACGATGATATACGTGGAGATATGTGGACGGATTATTTTTGGATTTCTATTCACTTGCGTTGGAATTTTATTTTGAGAAACATCTAAATGACAACTTAGAGGAGTTGACATGTTTTCTTGCTAAAAATAGTTCCATATAGTTTTACAGGTGAGGGTTTTGTTTACCTATTTGTAGGTGATATAACCTGTGGACTGCTAGGTGTATAGGTACATGAATGAGCGCGCGTGTGTCGATTCACGCGCTTTATATAGGGGTCGGTGAGTCGTCTGAATGTAAAACAAAAATGGCTGTCCTCAACCGGGGAATGTCTCATAAACGATTCATGGAAAAACGAGTATACTTATTTAAAAAAAAAATCATGTTAATAATTTTAAACTTGCATTGTCAGCTTTAAGTTATATCTACCATTTGTAGACCCTAAAAGGACGAGTATATCATAATACGAGTCTCATTAGTGTCGCTGAGTTGGAAATGTTTTGATTCTGTAGTAAAAGACAATATGATATTATGTCCCTTAAATAGAGACGGCCGTTGGTGGTATAAATTATTCCTTATACAGTTATGTAATATCAATGACTCTTATTAACGGAAATATTTTCGATTGCAATACCCTACATTTAAAAATATGAACAATACAGAAGACTGTCAAAAGTGTTAAATCTGCTTGCGACCATATATTAGAACAAAGAGAACAAAGATATTCGATTTAGATTGTAAACTTCTATGCCGTAAGCCTGGCAAAACATTTCCACCAATGCAATGTTCGAAAAAACATTAAACATAAAGTGAGTAGGATGATGTTTACTGGCGGGATGGGTGAACTGTACTCCACGTTTTTGCTAGTTGTAATATACATATCCCATTTTGCCCGACACGGAGTACGGACACCGACACGGGCTTTCGGAATTTTGGGGCCGTCTCGAAATGTAATATCGGCAAAATTGTAACAAATACGTTATAAATAGAATATACTTGTCGTGTCGTAACTTTTAAAGGTAACACTTATTGCTGGAAGATTATTTCATTTTATATTGTCAGGTTATACTGAAAATCAATCATATAAAATGATACAAAAGAGAATATACATGAACAGCTGTTTTTAAACAAAACTTCTAGTCATTTGATTTGCTCCGCTTAAAATGGGGGGGGGGGGGGGGGCAATCAATTTTCGTGTCTTTAAAACATACTTCAGGTATAATTCTGTACACTTTGTTTATATATTTCAAGGACGTAAATGACAGAATATGTACTTTCTGGATATTTTGTAATAATTTTAAAACTGCTTGCAACTTTGATATAGCTTTAAATGTGTGATTACTTTCAATTTTGTTAATGGGGTCCATTGTTTAAGTTTGTTTTATTTTACATGTTTAAAATGCTTTGTTTCTCAGTTCAAAATATTAAAAAAAGTAGTCGGCTGCTATAGCACTGTTCTACCTCTATGCACGTGAGGGCTGACCTACCTTTGTCATGTTTGCGTGCATATCTAGACCGATACCATATATTTTTTCATTTGATACACAGGCTTTTGACTATTGATATGCGGACGACCTCTATATGTGTACCCAGTATTACAAATATAGAGGTGTCCGTTTATCAAGAGACGAAATCGTGTGTATCAACAGTGACAGTGCATAACAGGTAACAATTTGATATATCTTATTTGTTTGGTTTAAATATATAAATTTCCAAAAGTGAAATTGGTCAGTGGCGTAGGAAGTTGAAACGTAATGGGGGCAAAGGTCCTCAAGATTTTTAACATTCTTGATTATGATTATATAGTTGATTAATTATTTAATGACTTATCCGGAATTAAAAGAAATAATTGAACACATAACACATGCTTTCGCATAAAAATACATAGTAAAGGTGTCAGACCACGTGCCCGCTAGTAAAGGTGACCATGTGCCCACATTCATTATAGATAAGTAAATACAATGTAGTGACGTATTGTTTGTTTATTTCCTTATACATATCCATGTAATTTAATTTCATAGTTTACACTCATGTCTATTGGTTAGATCATGAAGGTTATTTTTCCATCGACCGAAAGAATTGTACGTTAAGTATCATGACGTCATAATACAGAACCTTTTCGCGGGGAATTTTAAAGCGGTGCAGTCTTTTGCCGAACTGAATTATTGGATAAGATATCAATGTGCCACAACTCGATTTTTTATTGAACAAAAATAAAACCACGGAAATTTATTCCTAATTAGCACCTGATTGAGTTATCTCAATTAAATTATAATTATTATCCTATACTATATACATATATGTTCAGATAGACATGGAATGAACATGAAAAGGAAAGGTGAGTTTAATTTGTTTTTGAGACAACCCCCGAATTATGGAAGTCCGTGTCGGTGTCCGTACTCCGTGTCGGGCGATATGGGAGATGTGTATAATGTTTATTTCCTGCTGACTGTATTAAATGGGAAGTAGTACATCTGCTTCCAAGTAGTTTCTCTAGGAAAGATGAAGTCATTACATGTGAGCGCAACACTCACGTCCACCAATCTTGGCGCCCTGTCATGTATTTAGATAGTGTTGATGATGTCTTTAATGTTGACTTTGCATATTTCGGCATCGATGTCCTCCTTCATCCTGCACACTTAATTAGTGGTTGACTTGGTTTGTGTTGCTTGGTTCAACAAACCAGTATCAGTTTAGGACTTATCACGCCTAATGGTTGTGGAAAACCGGAAAAGAGCCAGGAAAAATCAACGACCAGCGGTCCGTACCTATCAACTGCCCCACATGGATTCCAAATCGTGACCCACAGATAGAGAGGTTGTGGTAATATATCTGGGCTTCCTAGCCACCTGCCACAACAGTCACATTCTTGGTATTCTTCGATGGGGTCCTATTAATGCCTAACAGTTTGTCTTGTCACTTGTCATCCAGGCCCAATTAGTACACTTCTTCATATGTATTTTCCATTTAATTGTATGTGATGCATGCTGCATTTTTAACTCAATTTTAGCGTTTGTATTACTGGATTAATAACGTATTGCAATGTTTTCCTGAGTGTCTGTTTGCTGTCATGGCTGACATTATTGTGCTTTACTATGTCATAAATAAGAGCCCTTTTCTGGTTGATTCCCATCTTCTATCTAATTATTTTTGGGATTACATTACTGTTGTTGCTGCGGATGCTGCATTATTTTGGTGTTATCATTTTTATTTTTTAAGAGTTTTTGTCAATTCCTTGAATACCTGAGTGAAGTAAATACATATCAAGGCATCTAAAATGGTTGACTACATGTCATTAGGACATGTGAAGGGATATGAGACTTAAGTCCGTGCTTTTCTAGGAAGTCATCCAACACTTTTTGCCTCTTACTAGCTGTATAACATCATGGAACAATTCCAACATCCCCCTATCCCCTCTCCGACGATGACTGTGTACATTTGTAATGTCTTCATGAAATAGTTGTTTCCTTTTACGCGGGTTACCTCTAGGCATCTGGACAAAAGGTATTGTCTCTGTTTTATGTATTCCGTACCACCTGTTGTACTAGCCTTATTTCCTCGACTTTGCGAAGTATACGTTAAATGCTTTGCATTAGTTATATAGAGGTTACACAACGAGTGGCTGTTGTATATGGGATGTCTTGAACTCTTGTTGGTTTTTTTTCAAACGTTACAAAAACACGAGCTTTAACGAGTGTTTTTTGTAACTTTTGAAAAATAACAAACGAGAGTTTAAGAAATCCCGTATACAACAGCCACGAGTCTGTGTGACATGTTTCTAGAACTAAATGTTTTTTTTTTCTATATCACGTGACATAGTCCGTTTCCCGCCGTCGTCCTCATTACAGTGCGTAAGTTGACTATCACTACATCAGACAGCAAAACAACGAAAGCAATTTTCAATGTTATTACAGAGTTCGCTGGTAATCTTGTTTGGTATGTAGTGGTATGTAGTGTTGTAACATCATCTTCTACTAAAATACGTCCTGTTTTTCCATTATAAGACCATTGTATATATGTGCTGGGTGTTGGATAACTATATTGATATTCCACTGGTGAAATAACACTTTCCGGTCGAGGTTTTAAACTTTGACCCAAACTACATTTTTCTCATTGTCACGTCACAAATTGTTGACGTTTTCAATTATCGAATGACGTCACGTTGATGTACTCTGATCGCTGCTTGCAGAACAAACCGCTGTTGAAATGGATGTGTAACGACGTCGGAATCTTTCATGATTTCCCATTCATATCATAAACTATCGACGCAAAATTAGTAATTGTCTTTTATTTAGTTGCGTATCTTCCGCACGAGCACCCTTGGGGTTATTTCGGTAGAATTAACGCACCTATGCTGGACGCTAACTTGGTTACAGTGGTTAAATGATTATTTGGCGAGAAGTACTGTAGATATCATTCTACCGTAAACATGTCCAAATGTAGTTCGACAATGATTATGTTGTTGTTCAAGTACCTATTGCAATATTAATTCAAAAAGATGTTCGGTAAGTGGGAATGCATGGAATAGTTGTCCATAGTTGAAATGATTTGTTATTAATACATTGTTTAAGCAATTCAGATTTTGAATATTAATGAGTGCCTCTTTGTTATAATGATATCACTACACCTTATTTGCAGATGTCGGCAAATAACCCTAATAGCTTTCTTTGGCCTGCTTGTACATGATTTCATTGTTGTAGAAACAGGTTACATAACTCGGCGTCATCGGATATGGAATTTATCACGCAGGACTATCTACTATCTAGTAATATCTGTGTCTGATGGCCCGTTTTTCGAAGTAGGGATAAATCGCCTCTCACGACGCGTAGTATACAGTCAAATCTACTAATCTTCGCCCATTGTTTAGTACACTGCAGGGTGTTGACCATGCCATTAATATAGAAATTGTATAAATCGGTTCTGGTGATGTTAGGTATACTTTGATGACCTGTGAGTACATTTCTGTCCATAAAACCTCTGTTAATCTAGAAATGAAATGACCACCTGCTGAAGCATTACTAACGCGATATGATCCCCCGTTAAATAATGTTTGCATTTGGTTTATGTATTACGATCTTCGTAACATGTGAAAGGAAACAAAATGTAATTTTTTAAATGTACGTTTTACGCATGGTGGCCAAACCGTACGTAAAACGCATTGTTTGAACATACGTTTAACACATGTTTTTTTCAAACGTATGTAAAACATGCATTGCGCTTTTTGCTGTGTACCCACCTGTAACACTTTAACAAAATTTGCACACAGTGATAATTTAGTAGCTTTTAGATTTTGTTGCATTCTACGATCGTGACTCCAGTCATTTTCTTCGGTATCCCCGATCAGCAAGTACAGGTTTATGTGTCTTTAACTTTGCTCTTTTACTTTTGATACTTTAGCAATATTTCTTTCATATCATTTGTTTGCATTTATTTAGTAGTGTGTCATGACTGTTTTCGATCTTCTCATACTAACTGGGTTGTATCTGTACAAAATTGCAAAGCTGTAGTATATATATATATAAACCCTGATTCAAGAATATTGGAGAACCTTCTACTTCAAGAAATATTTAACTAAAAACAGTAAACAATTAAACACATAACTTTCTGGAAATATATCATTCAAAATTCCTACTTATAATCAACATGGTTTCAAGCATTTATGTTTATACATAATAATATACTAGATATATCTATAACCTAAATGAATTATATGACATATGGGTTTTCTTTACTTTGCATACATTTGCAAAATGTCCCATCTTTTTGCAGTAGTTGCAGATTTTTACTTTTCTTTTTGAAGGTGGAAATTTCCTCCACAGTTCCTACACAGAAACAGAAATCGTCTTTCGATGATTTAATTGTGGCAGAAACAGGTGATACAACTCGGGGTTATTGGATATGGAATTTATTACACACTCTTAAGTTATTTTTAATAATCCAGTCGTAATCTTGTTTCTTGTCTCAATGGTAGCTTCAAATATTCAAATATTCAAAAAAATGGTTTTGACGATCAATACGCTAATACCTTCATGTTTGATTTTTACAGAACAGTTTTTCCGTTCAACCCTTTCTAGATTTCATCAGTTATAATGTTTACAATTGATCATGTGTCGACAAGAAGCTGAGTTTGGAAACCATTGATTGAGACTGTGATTTTGGGTTGACCAGATTTTACACTGTTGGCTGCAATATCCGTCTTCACCCAAAACTGTGTTTTATTTTCAGAGTTACTTGAAGTGTCACTTTCTTGATAAATTCGTTTGATGGTTTCTTGGTTTTCTTTGCTCTGCATGCTTTCGCAAAATATCCCATCTTTTGCAGTAGTTACAGATTTTTACTTTTCTTTTTCAAGGGGGAAATTTCCACCACAGTTCCTACACATTGTCGAAACTGAAGTCGTCTTTCGATGATGACTATTATGAAGACGTAGTTTGTTCTGACATGCGTTTGTCAAATTTATTTATTTTTTCGATTACCTCTGCTTGTGTATTCGCTATTTCAATACTTAGTTGAAGTAAATTAACCAGAGAAATTTCTTCTCGTAACGCTTTTCCTTGTAATATTGACGAACTACATCCTTGGATGATTTGAGACTTTATTTCCTTTTCATGATCCACAAAGTCACATCGGAGTTTTGTCGTAAAATCATCGATCGATTCTTTAGAATCTTGGGGAATTTGTCTAGATTTATAGACCTGGAACTCTGTTGCCTTTTTAGGGGCAAAATATTCCGTTAGTTTTATTTGGTTGTCATTAAAAGTGTTTCCTCTCTCCTGTAACGTTTCAAAATGTCGCAGATTTCTTCTCCTACGTAGTGCAGTAACAAAGCTCTTTATCGTTTTACATCTTTAAGTTCATTGCCACAAATAAGTTCTCGGTACGTTTTACTTCTGCCATTTTATGTCTGCAGTAGGTTCTTGTACCACAATTTGCGGGAATATTGGTAACGCTGTTGCCATACTCAGAAGGGTGATACTTTACATAAAACTACAAATGGATAACACAGAAGTTTCCTTCACAGAAATGGACACTTCTGTTTTTCCTTCTTCATAGAGATGATAACATATTTAGGTTGATGGCAATTGATCCCGTCCTCGTCGCCATTGTTATATCTCGTTGTTTTGTGTTAAGACAACACACTCCATAGAATACACCATATACATGTTTATTCGCCCAGATTCTGGATTTCAATTTATTGTTGGTGTATAGTTATATTCTGGCTAGTTTTCTTGTTCTCTTGCTATAGTATTTTGAGACCTGTCTTGGACATGGAGTCCGTTGCAGCAATATCCATAGTTTTTAATTCCTCCCGGAACATTGAAACAGTCCATTTTCACTAGAATCCTTGTCATAAGGTTTAAAACGTTTTTGCTTTCTTGAAGGCATTATGGGTGATTAGTAAATAATTATTAAGAATTACAAAATTCAAAGTAAAAAAATCGAGTTCCGTCCTTACTCGTCCGAGGCAATAAACAAAGTGACGCTAAAGTTTGTACTAATAACCAATCATACAACAGCATTCCCATCGCTCCGCCCACATACACACGTGCTGTACATCAAACACTGTAGTTTGACCAAGTGGCCTCAAACTTACTATCCTACAGACCTGTTATATCATAGGTATGTTGGGAACCCACAGCACCAGCCGCATATTTCTCTGTTTTTACATAAAATAATCGTTTTGATAAACTTTTTTAAAATTCTGAATATGATTTGATTTGATGTTTATCTCATCATGTGTGTCTTGAGAAGGTTTGCTGCAGATTACAAGACTCTCTGGTCACATAGGCATGGACAGGACTATCATACGTCATTCGCAATTCATTGACAAAGAATCTCTGTTAACAAATATTTAACGTAAAGGTTAAAAACGAGTCCTAAAATTTCATGCATAATACGTATTCAACAATATCATATCCGTAAACAACAATGCCACTCATATGTAGAATGTCCTTTCTTAAAGTAGTTGGTGCATACGTTATTTAAGCATACTGCTTACCAGTTGAAATAACTTGCTAAAAGGTGATTACTACAGTGATTCTACTTGTTTAGAAGGGGACAGATATGAGGGCGGTAAGTCAGCAACATCCAAGCAACAAATTCAAATTGTGAAAGATACCAATGGAACATTTCCTTGAATACAATCTTGATACAATTAACATGCTGGTAAGATTGTTTTTCGGATTGCCATGTAATTCTGCCGAATAGATTCATTGGTTGATTACCTTCGCTTCTGTTATTTGATCAAATGAGCAAACCTTCCATTTGCTATTTATTTAAATTATGCGTAGCAATTTTGGCCGTTATATGGCCAGTCAGTGAAGAGGAAAGTAGTTTACATGCTGATATCGCGGAATCATATGCATGCTGTGTACTATTCAAAATATCCCATTGTTTCTGGTATTTATAGGCTTCAAATTTAAAATTTTAAATCTCAGTTCTTATGTACAAACACATTAAATATTTATCAGCGTGATATCCCTGTTGTTTCTTTCTCTCACGAATAGATTTGGAAATTTCAATTATGCAAAAAGCTGAAACAAGTGTGGAGGTAGATCATGATGACTTATTTAAATATTTCTCTATTCTTATATAAAAAATCGATTTGTTATACCTTTTGTATTTCTAAACAGAAATTGATTGAATTGATGTTAATCTCATCATGCTTGGCTTGAGAATATTTGCTGCAGACGACCAATTTTCATGGGCATGGGTCAGGAACATAATAATTCATACATAATTTATCAAAAATGAGTACATGTTAAGAATTTTTTTAATGTAAAAATTTATGTTCTAAAATACCATTTATGATGATTTTTCCAGAATTTCATATCCAGAAACAGCAATGTCATTTAAATGTTGAACTTTTTTATATAGTAGTTGGTGGACTCATTACGTAAACATACTGATTACTGTATAGCCGAGTCTTTAATTTCGCTGAATTCGCGGATCCATCCATATTCGCGATATTTATAGCATGACGTATGAATGATAGCTTCATAGGATTCACAGATATTACGCGACAATGTGTCCCTGGGAATATGTTCCAAACATTAAATCGCAAATTTTTGACACCGGCGAAATTTAACTACTATACAGAAGCAGATGAAATGATTTACTAAATTTGGTTTCTAAGACCATTTTCTGCACAACATCTTGTTGAAAAGTAGAACGAATATACTGTATATCAAGTGTCTCTGACAAAACCCCATGTAGCTTGTATAGACCAGTGTCCTTTCGACAGTTATCAACACTATGTTGGTTTTGTTGCTTAGGTCAAAATCGCAAAATGATTTCAGCTAGGTAGAATCCAGTTACTACATACCTTAGGATCCTTACACAAAATAGCGTTGAGTGTGACTGAACTTGGTTTGTTGATTATGCTCAATGTAATATTAATATCCAAGATATCCAATAAAATCCCACAAAGGCAATATTCTGCATGTGAGTCTTGTTTTGAATTTTGGATGCCTGTGGCACATTCGTCATTGTCATTGTGAAATTTTCCGGTCATTGTCATAGAGCTGTTCCATGGATCAGTACCGACATGTCGCGTAACAAGACACCACATCCAGTTACATTATACTAATAAAAGTGCAAACCAGTAGTCTCACATTATTTAAGCAAAATATTAACCAGGGTTAGAACCTACGATTATATAGATGGTTTTATGTCTTGACCAAGCAGAAAATGCTAATCATGGGGCAGTGGCGAGGGAGGCGATATGCAGTGAAAATGATTATAAGATTCAGATATGTATTAATAAATTAATTAAAACCTGGTTCCAATTTTATACAATTAAAATATTTCTTTATCAACACGTGCTACTAGTTATTTAGTTTAGCATACACTACCCCATCATCCATATGTGACCCCAGGTCTCTGCGTTGCAGGCACCAACATTAAACATATATTCTGCTTAGAGTCCGCTAACAAAGTAATTGTGAAACAAGCTATAAGAAGAGCGACTGGCGGGACATTGTATAGCGCTCACAGTCGCGTCTTACCGTAACAAGAAAGCAGAACTTCTGTTATATTTATATATTATTGCCTTCTTTTGAGGGCACTATGGTATCATAGTGTTGTCGAGGGCTGGCATATTACCCGAGCCGGAGGCGAGGGTACTATGCCATCACAAGACAACACTATGAGACCACAGTGCCCTCAAAAGAAGGTAATAATGTTTTTAGTACATAACGAATTGAACAAAAATGACAGGCCAAACAATTATGTACGATCACAAATAACAATTTGTTTAAACGATTGTGGCCACTTCTGACGTTTAGAAATGTCATGATCGGAGGCGTCTAAATACATTTTTTCCAGGCAGAAATCTTTGAAAATACTCACTGCATATTTCGTTGCCTGCTCAGTTCAATTTGCATTTTGTTCTTTATTTACGAATTTATACTGCAAATTAAAGGCAAAACGGTTGTTTCTATAATGTAAGCTAGTCAAACAATATAATAGCAATGTCTGTGATACACAATAAGTGTGGATATACCATATATGCATCTATAGAGCAAGTTAACGTTTAGTTAAGGATACTGTTTACATCATGCAAATAACATGAACGTATTATTGTCAACAAAATCCATGGTAAAGAATTGTTATGGTGTCTTTTTATTATTTTTTGTTCGCTGAGAATTTTATATTGAATGCAGAACTAAGGTTATCTTTAAATAGCCATTGTCATTGGTGTTTGTAATTCTCGCTTTCTAGGGTGACCCTTTGACAGCAGCAGTACGTAAAAAGGATATTGACATACTGAGGCTTCTTCTTGATAAAGGGGCCGACATCGAATCGGTAAGTGAATAAAATATATGCGTTTATTTCCTCCTCGATTGGTTCGTCATTGAAGTGCAATTTAAAACAACAAACCATTGAAAGTATGTAGTTTTCGAAATTCCATAATGCGTTACACATTGATGAATTGTCAAATGATTAATATTCAGTTTGTAATAAGTCATTTGCCATCCTGTCGATTTATATAAGAGTTTCATTATTGTACTGGTTTTAGAGAGTATTTTTTTGGATTTATATTACTCTTAATAAAGATATAATTGAAGTATGATGTGATTTAAAGCAACTTTTGTCTGAAACAAACCGAGATAGGTAAAGGAGGAGTGTCAATATTGTGTTTGAAAAGGTCTGATGAAATATGAAATTTCAGATAAAACTCATCTCCTGAAGGAGCTTGGCAAATTAACATGGCAAAATTGAAGAGCAGTATTCAATTTCCGTTATTTGATTTGCTAGTTGCCATCAACATTACGCAGTGCTATATCGTTATTTGTAATTACTTTAAAATGAGTTCAGAAGAGTCAGAAGTTGTATACAGATTACGTTTAAACTACGAAAAAAACTTACATAGGAACTGTGGACACTAGTTTTGGGGAAATAGTTGTACCTGACGTTGTACGTACGCGTGATATGTCAAATGAAGTTAATAAAACAGCCGAGAAGTTCAGATATTTTATTTTTATCATTTCCGTCTTTCTCTTTTCACAGTATCTCGATACTTTCACATACAACACTTGTAATAGATTAAATTAGAGAGTTTTTAATGTAATATGATGTATCCAACATGTTTCATTTTTATGAATATAATCGTATAAGCAATGACTAAGAAGCATTAGCAATGCATTCTCGATGTAGGCCGTTCTTTACTCCGAACGACATTAAAAAGTGAGACATGATATATATTATCACCTACGTCGCATCAAGGCATGTATCTTTGTGTATTTTAAGGATTATATAGATGTAAAAAGTGACTGATGGTTGTAATTTAATAGACACATTTTTTTTCATTAATAGCTTTGTATTTCTTAATATATGAGATATGGTTTTCGGACTGATAATTTGAAAGCCTATAAAAATATCTTCAAAAATGAAAGATTTTTGCGATCGATCCAAATCGTTTGTCTCGGTCCCATGAGTGTTTCTGCCAAAATGATTCCTGGGATCGATCCCAAATCTGTCTTAGTTCCAGGAGTGTCGCAAAATTATTTTCGAGATCGATCTCAAAATTGTTCCAGGTCTTAAAATTGATTTAATAAATAAAATGATTAAATTGGAACTTTTCGTATCTTGCTGTTTAAATGTAAGATGCAATACCTTTTAATAAAACTTAATTATAAACCTTATCCAGGATTTCATAATACACCACATAGATTTGATATTCTGATATATAGTGGTAGATCATTCTAGTATATCATCGTTACTTTGACACCCATTATGGAATCCTGATGTGTAGTAGATATTATGTTTAGACTCAACTAAACCATATTAATCTGAAAAATAAATGAACAACAAACATATACACACTACATTCTAATAGAAGTAGTTATTTAACTGAACATGCCCTTGAGGATTTCGATAAAAATTGCTTTTGAAAAAAAAATATAATGTAATTTGACAATTGATTATTACTCTTATTTCCTTACTTTTGTCAGCGTTGAATAGGAACGCTAATATTAAGATGTAAACAATTAAATAAATTAAGGTTTAACTTTCCAAATATTTTGTATACTTAACAAGTATACATAAAACCAACTAATTATCTATTTACTCGTGTATAATAATATTTCTTTATTGTGAAGTTAGAATATAGTAAACACAAATGGGAAATCCATTCTTAACTCAGTACATGTAATGAATATGCAACAGTGCATACAAACCTAAATACAATGAATTCCTATTTCCTGATAAGGAATTGATTTATTATTGATTGATCAAACTGATTAGTATCAATTACAATTCAATTTAATCATACAAAAACTGATTCATCGGTATTTAACATTCGTAGCAGTTTAATGTTTAATGGTTTTGATATCACAGACTAGATTTGACAACACTAGATTCCTTATAACGTGCAATCATCATTACTGATGGTGTTTATGCTATAGCTATCATTTGACAAGTATGTCAGTAAGATTTAGTAAATCTAGATTTACACACTTAACATACCATCAAATTTAGTATGTAACACATGCCAATTAAGGTTTCAGACCCTCTTTAAATTAGTAATTTTGTGTATGCCTATATATCACTTATTATGTGTACTTGAATTTAGTTGCTACAGAATGCAAAATATATCGAAGGACTCGATATGCCTCTGTAAAGTCAAATACGGTCAAACTAGCACTCCTAGTACATGCTAATAATACTAGTAAACCTAATTGCATGCTTATTTGGTGACATGAATATGTATTAAACCCTGTCGACTTATAAACTGAAATGTACAATTTTCTGCATATTTTGTCAAAATTTACAAACAACGCAACAATCTACGAGTAAACAGTAATATATAAGATTAGAACGGATTCATCAATTCTTTTCAGCAACTAAGTAGGGTCTAAAACTTAATGTAATATAATGTCTCGGGACATGAGATAATTAAAAATTGTAAGCATTTTAAACTTAAATGAGAAATATCTGTGACTTAAAATGTTTGTTTCTGTCTTATGTGAGAATTATTTGATAAAGTAAGGTATATATATAAAGTTAAGACTTGCTGTTTGCATTTGCTTTACAAGAATATGAAAAGAGAAGTATTCAGTCATTGCCTAAGTAGCCTAAAGAGCGTAAAAAGAAGAAATATGTGTATTACTTTATCTCGGGTTTAACGGCGAAATCCAAAACTCACAATACCTATCTTTTTATCTCAGATAAAATATCACATCATTAGCTCACATGGCCCGAAGGGCCGGTGAGCTTATGTCATAGCGCGGCGTCCGTCGTCCGTCCGTCCGTCCGTCAATATTTAAATCGCTACTAGTCATTGAGTTCTGCATGGAATGAAACCCCGTCCGGCGTCAACTTTTTTTCATTTAAACAACTTCTTCTCCAAAACTTTGAGACCTAGAGTCCTTAAATTTGACTTATAGCATGCTGGGTTGAAGGACTACCAAGATTGTTCAAATGAATGACCTTGACCTTCATTTAAGGTCACGGGGACCAAATAGGTGAAAATCTTTAACAGACTTCGTCTTGATAACCAAGAGGTTTAGAGACCTGAAATTGGGCCTGTGACATGCTGGAATGAAGGGCTACCAGGTTTGTTCAAATGAATGACCTTGACCTCCATGCAAGGTCTCAGGGGTGATATAGGCTTAAATATTCTGATACGAGTTCTGTTTTTTAACCAAGAGGTCTAGAGACCTGATATTTGACATGTGACATGCTGGGATGAAGGGCTACCATGTGTGTTCAAATGAGTGACCTTGACCTTCATCTGAGGTCACAGGGGGGAAAGGCTGAAATGGTCAAACGACATCTTCTTAATAACCAAGAGGCCTTGAGACCTGATATTAGGCCTGTGACATTTTGGGATGAAGGGCTACACAGTTTGTTCAAATGAATGACCTTGATCTTCATTCAAGGTCATAGGGGCCAAATAGGCTAAAATATTTAAACGACTTTTTCTTAAAAGCCTAGAGGCCTAGGGACCTGATATTTGGCATGTGGCATGGTGGGAAAAAGGACTACCACGTTTGTCCATATGAATGACATTGACTTTCATTCAAGGTCACGGGGGTCAAATAGGCTAAAATCTTTAAACGACTTTTTCTTAATAACCAAAAGGCCTAGATACCTGATATTGAGCCAGTGGCATGCTGGGATGAAGGGCTAGCAAGTTTGTTCAAATGAATGACCTTGACTTCCATTCATGGTCACTGGGGTCAAATAAGCTAAAATATTTAAACGACTTCGTCTTAATAACCAAGAGGCCTAGGTACCTGATATTAGGCCTGTTACATGATGGGATGAATGGCTACAAAGTTTGTACAAGAAAACGACCTTGACATTCATTTAAGGTCACAGTGGTCAAATAGAGTAAAATCTTTACACGACTTCTTCTTAATAACCAAGAGGCCTAGGGACATGATATTGGGACTGTGGCATGCTGGGATAAAGGGCTACCAAATTTGTTCAAATGAATGACATTGACCTCCATTCAAGGTCACAGGGGTCATATAGACTTAAATATTCTGATACGAGTTCTGCTTCATAAACAAGAGGCCTAGAGACCTGATATTTGGCATGTGACATGCTGGGATGAAGGGGTACCATTCGTATTCAAATGAATGACCTTGATCTTCATCTGAGGTCACAAGGGGGAAATAGGCTCAAATGGCTAAACGTCATCTTCTTAATAACCAAGAGGCCTAGAGACCTGACATCGGGCTTGTGACATTTTGGGAAGAAGGGCTACACAGTTTGTTCATATGAATGACCTTGATCTTCATTCAAGGTCACAGGGGTCAAATAAGCTAAAATATTTAAACGACTTCGTCTTAATAACCAAAAGGCCTAGGGACCTGATATTAGGCCTGTTACATAATGGGATGAAGGGCTACCATGTTTGTTCAAATGAATGCCTTGACCTTCATTAAGGTCACAGAGGTCAAATAGGCTAAAAGCTTTAAACGACTTTTTCTTAATATCAAAGGGCCTAGAGACCTGATATTTGGCATGTAACATGCTGGGATCAAGGGCTACCAAGTTTGTTTAAATGAATGACCTTGACCTCCATTCAAGGTCACAGGGGTCAAATAAGCTAAAATATTTAAACGACTTCGTCTTAATAACCAAAAGGCCTAGGGACCTGATATTAGGCCTGTTACATAATGGGATGAAGGGCTACCATGTTTGTTCAAATGAATAACCTTGACATTCATTGAAGGTCACAGGGGTCAAATAAGTTAAAATCTTTAAACGACTTCTTTTCAATAACCTAGAGGCCTAGGGACCTGATATTGGGCCTGTAGCATGCTGAGATAAAGGCTACCAAATTTGTTCAAATGAGTGACCTTGACCTTCATCTGAGGTCACAGGAGGGAAATAGACTGAAATGGTCAAACGACATCTTCTTAATAACCAAGAGGCCTTGATACCTGATATTTAGCCTTTGACATTTTGGGATGAAGGGCTACACAGTTTGTTCAAATGAATGACCTTGACATTCATTCAAGGTCATAGAGGTCAAATAGTCTAAAATCTTTAAACGACTTATTCTTAATAACCAAGAGGCCTAGGGACCTGATCTTTGGCATGTGGCATGCTGGGATCAAGCGCTACCAAGTTTGTTCAAATGAATGAAGTTGAACTACATTAAAGGTCATAGGGGTCAAATAGGCTAAACTCTTTAAACAAATTCTTCTTAATAACCAAGAGGCCTAGATACCTGATATTTGGCATGTGACATGCTGGGACGAATGGCTAGCAAGTTTGTTCATATTAATGACCTTTGCCTTCATTCAAGGTCACGGGGGTCAAATAGACTAAAATAGGCTAAAGACATTTTCTTAATAACCAAGAGGCCTAGATACCTGATATTTGGCATGTGACATGCTGGGACGAATGGCTACCAAGTTTGTTCAAATGAATGACCATGACCTCCATTCAAGTTCACAGGGGTCAATAAAGCTAAAATATTTAAACGACTTCTTCTTAATAACCAAGAGGCAAATGACCTCTAATGTGCTTGGACATGGTATAAATTCTTATTCGCTCTCCTATTTGAACCATTTTTTACCTATTTGAGGTATGAACCATGCATGATTACCAGATAGCAGGTGAGCGATTCGGGCCCATTGGGCCCTTGTTATAATCAATGTGACTGTCACATATCACCGTATTCTTTGTGAAATCACAAAGAAATTTATGATGCTTGTTGTATAATACGCTTCTCCGCCACATCTCTCCCATCATACACCATCCCTAGTAAACTATGAATCTAAGTACATATTTCACACAGAAACCGCTCAAGTGTCACACTTAGCAGCGTATGACGTGGTCCTGCTCCTTGCCAATTGTCCCTATTCAAGACAAGAGGAACGGCCCTTTTGTACCCCTTTCCCATCCCCGCTTACAAAACTGACCACTGATTGGTCAAAGCATGGGCAGTTACCCCCCATATTTAGGGGAAACTTGCTACAAACTGACCGATAGAACACACGTGTGTTGTGACCTTGAAAACCACCTGTTGGTACCTATATATAGACAACTAGGTTAATATGGAAATGCCCTACAGTCCTGTACACAGTGAACACCACCATATACATGAGCACTGTTACCATAGTTATGTCTAGAATCTGGTCAGATATAAAGCTAAAAATTCTTTATATAACACATTGATATAAACTTGTATTCGTTTGTATATAATAACCTGTATAGATATAAGTTAGGAAACCTATCATTTTATACACTCCAATTTATAAGGCAATCACTGACTAAAAGACGTTTTGTAAATATAAGTTATTACTGTGGCCACTAGAGGTCTTAGATTAGATTATATACAGTGCAGACTTAGATACTATGTATACAGCTTCTATGTCTGTCAGCTTCTATGTCTGTAGCTCATGCTGTTGTCATTGCAATGAGTTCGTAAGACTGGAGTTTGATTCTACAACATATTTCTGTTTTACTTTCATCTTGACAAACAAAAGAAATCTTTTTATTCTGTCATTTTGAATTAAAATATCTTAATGGAAAGGGATATCATATAATATATAAACAAAAATCTGAAATATTCCTCAGAATAAAAATCACGAAAAGAGTCAAAATTGATAAGTATCCTTACACCAATCATAGTTAGGCTTTTATTCATTTAATGAAAAAAATTTTTTTTTTCTTTTTTTTTCCTTTTTCCATTAAAATCTTTAGTAACTTTGTAAAATAAACACATTTTAAATTTGCTGATTTTTTTTATCAGCATTTCAAGATAGACATACTTATACAGGTAATAATGAAAAAGATCTCTTCACAACTTACAATTAAAATTCAGGATCGCCTCATACGGGCATTAACTTTTCTAACAACTAGAGACACAAGCAAAATCTACATATAAAACTTTCTCAGAAATAGCGGTCAAACTTCAAAGTTGACTGCCTTGGGATCGATCCAAAATATCATTTTGACAGAACACTCATGGGACAAAGACAGACATTCTGGGTCGATCCCAAAAAAATCTTTTTACACAAGTAGTAGTCACTTTTTGAACATGAATAATCCTTGAGATACACAACAAAAAGAGGAATGTCATATTTTTTCCTCGGTCTTCTAAAAGAATCTTGGTTTTAAACAAAATTTTGTGGTGTTCAAGCTAATGTTAAAAATGTCATAGAAACTGCCCACAGTTCAATTTTCTTTAAACTTTGCATATTGAAAGTACTACTAGTTGCCCCTTTAAAATGACACTACTTTTTCCTTTTGTGATTTTAAAATGGCCTAAAGAACCTGAATTCTTCGTATTATTTTTTATTAAAACTACCTGCATAAACATGCCAAAATATGTTAGCTTTTGTTTAATAATCTACATATTGTATTCTTCAATCATTTCTGAAGATCGTATATACACTTAAGTAACCCCCAACATGCGGTACCCTGGTACCGCGCATTTTTAACTTGTGACTAGTGTAACGGGAGGAGTTAACACAGCCTGCTGGGAGGGTCTCCACACACTGCAATATAATTTTAGACCTAGGGCTGATACCAACACGGGGTGCACATACCTTATGATTGTCACCAAAGTACATTTCCTGATTTTTTTTTCAATGTGTTCACCACAGAATTGACTTAAAATATTACAGATAACAAGTTATTAATAAATGTGAATATGAGTATCTATGAATTAGTAAATATAGTCCAGCTAGTTGGTATACATATGCTCCATCCACAGAACCCAGATATATTCACGAAAATTGCATGTCTTCCTTTTGTGCACTGAAGACCCCAACTTTTGTCGTTGTGATTTTATGTCCTCAAATACTGTTTGTCTGGATGTTATTTGCCTATCCACATGTTCATTCCAGTCTAAAATTGAAAGGTTGATTCTCATTTTGTATGAGCATTCATTTAAATACTATTCTCTTATCATGGTATTGGAGGAGAGAGATGTTGAATGATTCGACGTAGTGTGTGTCTTTGCAATAACAGTAATCCTGAGCATTTCTGTAAACTTATAATTTCAAAAGGAAATCTTTCAACATTTGTTCAGCCTCTGGAGTCCTGATGGTATTTTTTGTGCTTTCATATTCTGGATCTGATCTGCATCGTGACGTAGAGGGACATACTTTGTGATTTCCTTTGTAGTGTTCAGATATGTTAGATATGTGTTGTCGTAGTATGTCAGCATTTCTATTGCAATTTTGTATACACCAATATATATGGGTCCGAATAGATGCAGCTTTGTCAGAGAGTTCACTGTGCCAGGTTTTTCCGTGATTCTTTTTTGTCCCTTGAGTGATTTTTTTGCGGCTTTCCCAACGCTTTTTGTCATGTGCCATGTTCATTGCAGTTTTGTGTATCCTCTCTCTCCTCTATAAAATATTTGATGATGGAAGTTCCTGTACAATTGGTGCATAGCTTTCCTGTAAATCGGCCAGATATTTGTCTCCCATTGTTCCAAGGTTAGCTCCTTTGCAAAATTTCTCAAACTGAATTGGTAGAATGCCAGATGAGAAATAGCCATGGGCTAACTTCAGGTTACCGAAGAGCTTTCCTCCTTCCACATGTGGTGATGAATACCATGTCAAGGTATGGCCTTCACTGCATTTGATCAGAAACTTGCTTACATGTCTAAACCTTTCTTCAGAAGCCACCTTCATTTCATAGAAACATTTTTTCTGATGGTTCTAGATTTGTTGCAAAAGATTAGTGATAGCCGAAGGTGTTGCAACAAATAAGCTTTCGTTAAAAGCATTTTCCATTTCTATATATTGATAGAATTACGGGATTTCATGAGATGATGCTGCTGACGTTGAACATGAATGATCTCTTGTTTACTTTGACGTCAGGTTGTGTTCTATGTAAAAATCAAAAACAGAGTTCAAAAGATCCTTTGTTCCAATATTAGATATTTTTCCTTCTCCCAATTTCATTTTGATAGAATCCATTTTGTTAAAAATATGGCACTTTTCTGCTTCATCTTTACACATAAACTCAAATCTGGTTCGTACTTTAGTGGAGTGTTGTTCTTTTCTTTTCTTATTTCGTTCGTGCTGATCTTGCGGATTATCACTTGGCCTCTTTTTCCTTGGATTCATTTCGCGATTGATGTCTCTTATCCTACTTGTTTCTGCCATATTTGAAAATAATATAAGCACTGAAAGAATTTAGCATTCTAATCATGAAATAATGAACAGTAGGACTATGTCATTTGGAGGGGTCAGAGGATGACATTTCTGCACTAATTGGTTTGTATATTATCAAATATCACGTCCAATTATATTTTGTTTGTAACTCGTTTGATTAAAATACATAACATACATAAGGTGTTTCATTAAAAACATTCAAGCTAATTTGGTTGTCTTCAATGAAGGTATGCTGTCCCCTTAACTCAGAATAGACTGTCTCTCTGACAAAAAAAACAAAGAATTTCTGGTGTCATGTACTTTAGAAGGGGACAGATAGGTAATTTCCAATTCATTAATTATTTTTATGTTATCAAAAGAAAGATGTGGTAGGTTAACTATTGTAAACATTTTTAAAATCCATGTCAATAATCTATTACAGTTACATTGTTCTGATGTGTTGGTGATAATTAGAAATAAATAAATATATATGTTGTCCCCTTTAACGAGCCTTACATTGTTCTATCAAGGTATAGCATAAAACCCATTTGTCACACCCGGCCCAGTCCCCCGCCACTCATTTGGTCCCGCTAATTTTCAGCTTGGATTTCTGTGACCGAAAGTGATTATGGATAGTAATGCAGAAAATAGCCATTTAATTTTGACCATTAGATTGACTCGAGAACAGAAAGCGGCCATAGAAGCGTTTTTCGCTCATTCAGAATGGGATCTAGATATAATTAGTGAAACCACGGAGACTGGTCAGAAAATTAGTGAGATAACACAGGATACAGAGTCAGGACACCAGCAATCTGTTGAAACAAACGTATGTGGTATTGATAATGATCCTGGTACTGCTGCATCCAGAGGAATGTCCCCATTGTCTGTGTTACCCATGTGTAACACAAACTAATAAGTCATGGCTAGGCAGGGGTCAGTGTGCCAGGGAGGGAAACAATTTAGTAAGAAAGTCTAAATACAAGAAATTTTGGAAAATGTTATCAGATCGTGGTGTGTGGAGAGACCCTCGTTATTTGAAGAGAAAAAACACTAGCATTACGAATATCAACAGAAAATAATGAGGAAATTGTTTGGGTTGGATCAGTGAGAGAATTGATGCCATCTTGTGTGATAGCTAAAGTCAGATCTTTATATCCAAATTTACAAGGTGTACCATATTTAGGTCATAAATTGTACTAAATAAAAAAACAGTATTTTGCCAACTACAATGTTTTGGATATATAGTTTCAACATCATCTAGAATTGTTCGGGAAATGCAAGTATGAAAATGCACTAATTTTAGAGTATGTATAACAGTTGTTTTTTATGGTCTCTATGATCTATTTTTAATTTACAGTCATAGGGCAAGGATTGATTTTTTTTAGAAAATTCTCCTGGATACATTATAGACTATGAAATGCTATCGGTTTTTAATGACGTCTGTATGGCTCATCTGAGTTATAAATAACCAATATAATGCTATCAGGATGTCGCAAAGATCAAACGTCTGAAGCTATTTTTTTGATGATTGCATATTTCTAGAGTGTGAATTAATAGTTTATTTCTAACTATGATAATTTGTTGTGAATAGCTTTGTGTGAGTCTGTGTTGTCCATTTAATAAGCAAGTGTTAATAAATCACAATAGTGTCTGATTAAGACAGATAGCTTCATTGTCCATATTCCTCATATGTATCATGTATACTGAAGTGCAATCCTTGCATTCATTAACGGCTGCCATCTCTGTCTTCCAGTCCCATGCATTGGATACGGCTGTAAATGAAAATCTGGATGATATCGTATCGTTTCTTCTATTAAAAGGAGCCGATCCTAACAAGGTAAAATGTATGCAGAGAGTGGATTTTTTTCGCTTTGTATACTTTAATAATGTAGGCATTGCTACAAATATATGGTGATCAAAAATGCTTTGTTGTACAGATCAATTGCAGTGTGGTATATATGACATAGCTAGTTACATTACACAAACACTTTCTTGTGATATACATATTTATTAGATAGATGTAAAGCTTGGCAAGTTGCAACATGAATCATGTTTGAATAAAAAAAAAATAGGTATACGACTTAACGTAGGCGATTCTATAATATCGTAAGACGTATGACATTTTACAATTTGATATTTTTGTTTATTATTATTCTGGATTTTTTGTCACTTCATTGGTCAAAAACACGCCACGTGATAACCGATAAAAACTATATTGCACGATTTTTCCGGAAGTGGTTTATAAAGAAAGTATATTGCACGGTTACCTTTTAGATAACGTTATCGTCTACGTTACCAAAACGCTTCGTGTTCCTGTCGCTTTGAAACAAACCGTAACCATATATAAACTTTAATAAACGAATAAAATTCATTAAGCGTCTGAAGCAATAGCGAATACGTTTGATGTTTATTTTTCTAATTCCACCTAGACTAGCTACATTATTAGGCCTAGGCAAATCCTACTGCGTGTATACGATTTTTTATTTTAAGGAATGGAATACTAGGCATAAAAGAATGTGTATTAATGCCAATCTGAATATGTTAATATATGTTTGACGTCGAAGTGGATTATTTCAACGGAGAACAAACTATACATTTAATTGACTGTGTCCTTAAGTAATAGAGCTAAAAGTATAATGGAGTACATGTACATGTATGTAATTTACAAACACGCATGCATCGGGTGCATGTAATAAAAGCGTGAAATACATCAATTGATACTGTTTTCATATATTGTTTTTAAATTTAACTTGTTACAAAATCTTAAGATTGCAAATGTCATCACGAAGCAGAATTTACAATGCGATGCTAATTTAGTTTCACACTCATTCATTTCAAATTGTAAAAAAAATCCAGAAACACAAGTATAACATTTTGATTTCGGTCAACACGTGGGTATATCGATCATAGAAAAAAAATCGACCTCGGACTACGTCATCGGTCAATATTTTTTCTTTGGTCGATATAACCATGTATCGACCTCATTAAAATGTTAAATTTATATATTACAGACCTCTAATGATTCAACAACTATGTACAGCCAGATGTTATCGACAAGGATGAAAACTTATTCCCTTTAACTATGCCGTTAAGATTTTAGGTGATTTATCAAGTAGGAACATAATTAGCTATGGATTCAAATATTGAAGAAAGCAAAGAATAATCCCAATACAAACAGACTTTGCTGTATTTTTGCAATTATGTTCGTAGATTCATAGCGAATTTGTCGACGATTATCGATCTGTGAAGAATAAGCTCGCAAGGGAAAAAGGTGAGTTGCAATTTACACAGCTGCAATATATTTGCTATTTCTGTAATACGCATTTAGGTGCAAATATCGAATTAATTCATAACAGTGTTCTGTCAACACTTAAGACCTATCAAAGCCTTACACTTAAGGTATGCGTGTCTATTGGAAGATTGCAGTATATTGTGCATTTAATTATAGTTATTAATTATAAATTTATTTTTTGTAGTTTATTGGGGCAGTTTAATCTTGTATGAGTCTTGCTAAGCTTAATTTAATAGCCTTAATTCTTTAGTCCCAAAGTTAATGTCACTTGCTTTCTATCACTATGCCAATTTGTTTATCTAGTGTATATCAAATGAATAAATTAACTCATCCCTATGTCAGAACAAAATTGCGTTTACTTAATGATTCAACAAAATTCTTGGTGTTTGCAGAGGTAATTTCAATTTGTTTCAAACATGTGTACATGTTATACATATATACATCGTCGTGGCGCAAAAATAATAATAATGTAGCTATTTATATATATACTAATGTCATGTGATTAAAATAATTAAAAAATTCAGAACAAATACAACATCATCAGAAGGAATACGCTGAAGGAATAAGAGAAGCTGTTGAAAAGCCTCGCAACATTACTGTTACCGTCGTTGGCCATAAAGGAGTTGGAAAATCATGTTTGGTGAAACAACTAAAACAAGAAAGTATCCCCAAAGGAGGACCTGGGTCTACGGATACTGCCGATTTTTACGTCAATTACTTAGCCTTCAATCCGAAAACAGGCTTCCGGCAAAAGCTTGACGTGGATGGAGAAATAAACACTGCTCGACGTCGACTGCGAATGATCGTTGATCAACACCGAAAACAGGATACCACTGATGATGGAGAGCCAGAACCTATTCAGCATTTTTCAAATATACCACACAGGAATATTATAAGGAGTAAGAGCGAACCCCAGTTAGCTCCGCAAGACATAGACACGACAGAACTTTTCACAAAAGGAAAAATGGCAGTTACAGGGAATGCCGACAAGGAACCAGAAAATGAGTATAATGGCAAATCTAAACCATCGCCTCCAGTCTCAACTGCACCACATTTGTCCTTAACGACAAAAGAACAAAAAACAGGTAAAATACAAGGTGACGTAATAAGTTAACATCGAAGTGGACAAGAACGTTAAACCGTCGTCATTGTTGCTAACAGAAGAAGCAGCAAATGTGATATCCCTCTCTAAAGAATTACCTTGGAGCAAATTGGTCGATTGTAATATACGAACTTATAAATGAAACGTACATGAAAACCTAATATTAATTTAATTACAAAACTAGTATAATATAGTTATATACATGTCTAAAGCATATACATGTATCCATTATCTTATCATTAGTAAATGTAAAATGATCTCTCATGACTTTAGTTAGAAAAAAACTTTTGCTTTAGGCTAGATATATGTAATCAATTGATAGATGTAACAAATAGTTTACATATATCCAAAACTACCTAGTTATGCGTGTATTTTCCTAAAGTAAAACGTATTCCCCACTATTATATGTTTCCTCTCAGGATAAACTTGCTTGCATTATTACCCAGCTCTAAGTTTCGAAGTTTGTCCCTTTTGGAATGAGTTTATAACAAATTAAATAGTTCTAATTTCGATTGATAATCCAAACCTATTTGATTTACATGACAGGTTTCGGACGGAAAATGAAACAATTTTTGTCGAGAGTGATGTTCGGAAAGAGGCCAAAGTGTAGGTATCATGTATTAATAATGTAAAGGTATCGACATTACTTTGATATATATGATATTGCGGAAATTATCCATTTATGCCAGCAAATCATTTTTGTTGATAAAGAAAGCAATTACTCTGTATTTCAGCAAAGGTTTCTTCAGAACAAAAAGAATTAGTACACGAGATAATGTGCACTAAGACTTCCGATGGTGACAACGAAGTGAAAGGCTTTGTAACTATATACGACTTCGGTGGCGAGAAGGTTTTCTACAACACCATCCATTGTTTCCTTTCTAGCAACATGGTATTTGTAGTCGTTATAGATGTGGAAATGTGCATGGACCCAGAAAAATCAGCAGCAGGCTACGGTACGTGTCCTTTCCTCGATATGCAACTGGCATATTTTTGCATTTGCCATAATTCATAAATTCTTAATCATATGTTGCACTATTATACAAGTCTTCCATGACTTGCGATTGAAATCCCATGCTAGAAAATACACAATAAACGATATTTTTTAGATCATTTACATTTACTTTGACATTGAGGCTATGGGATAAGTATTAAAAAGTTAATTGTAACTGCTGCTAGTTCTACACACATTGATGTTTTCGCTGTCATATTTTTTATTATCAAGATCTTATAAATGTAGCATAAATTTGTCATTTGTGTATACTTTTGGCAGAAATCACGGGACAGTGGTTAAAGAGTGTAGCCACGTATGCTGTAGAAGACGCAAGAACTGATGTTAGAACCCCACCAATATTATTGGTGGGTTCACATCTAGACAAATTGTCAGCTGACGTAAGACGTTTAACATCAATTCGCTTATACACACTTAAATGTACAACAATATTCTACATAGTCTGCATATTCTACATGTTCTTCATAATCTACAGCATTGTAACATGTTCTACATAATAATTATTCTACATTTTGTACATGTTCTACATTTCCTTTATATTCTACATATTCTACATGTTCATGTTCTACATATTCTACATATTCAACATGTTTTACATATTCCATATGTTCTACATGTTCTACATATTCTACATGTACATGTTCTACATATTCTACATTTCCTACATATTCTATATGTTCTACATGTTCTACATATTGTACATGTACATGTTCTACATGTTCTACATTTCCTACATATTTTACATATTCAACATGTTCTACATAATAATTATTCTACATATTCTATATGTTCTACATGTTCTACATATTGTACATGTACATGTTCTACATGTTCTACATTTCCTACATATTTTACATATTCTACATGTTCTTCATAATCTACAGCATTGTAACATGTTCTACATAATAATTATTCTACATTTTGTACATATTCTACATGTTCTACATATTCTACATATTCTACATGTTCATGTTCTACATGTTCTACATATTCTATATGTTCTACATATTCTACATATTCTACATGTTCATGTTCTACATATTCTACATATTCAACATGTTCTACATATTAATTATTCTACATATTCAACATGTTCATGTTCTACATATTCTACATATTCAACATGTTCTACATATTAATTATTCTACATATTCAACATGTTCTACATATTCTACATGTTCTACATATTTACATGTTTACATGTTCTATATGTTCTACATGTTCTACATAATTCTACATGTTCTACATATTCTACACATTCTACATGTTCTATGTTCTACATATTCTACATGTCTACTATTCTACATGTTCTATTCTACATGTCTACATATTCTACATGCTCTACATGTTCTAATATTCTACATGTTCTACATGTTCTACATATTCTACATGTTCTACATATTCTACATGTTCATGTTCTACATATTCTACATATTATACATGTTCTACATATTCTACATGTTCTACATATTCTACATGCTCTACATGTTCTAATTATTCTACATATTCTACATGTTCTACATATTCTACATGTTCTACATATTCTACATATTCTACATGTTCATGTTCTACATATTCTACATGTTCTACATATTCTACATGTTCTACATACTCTATATGTTCTACATGTTCTACATATTATACATGTTCTACATGTTCTACATATTCTACATATTCTACATGTAATGAGTATTACAGATCCATTATATTTGAACTAGTATAATATAGTTATATACATGTCTAAAGCATATACATGTATCCATTATCTTATCATTAGTAAATGTAAAATGATCTCTCATGACTTTAGTTAGAAAACACTTTTGCTTTAGGCTAGATATATGTAATCAATTGATAGATGTAACAAATAGTTTACATATATCCAAAACTACCTAGTTATGCGTGTATTTTCCTAAAGTAAAACGTATTCCCCACTATTATATGTTTCCTCTCAGGATAAACTTGCTTGCATTATTACCCAGCTCTAAGTTTCGAAGTTTGTCCCTTTTGGAATGAGTTTATAACAAATTAAATAGTTGTAATTTCGATTGATAATCCAAACCTATTTGATTTACACGACAGGTTTCGGACGGAAAATGACACAATATTCTATATGTTCTACATGTTCTACATATTGTACATGTACATGTTCTACATGTTCTACATTTCCTACATATTTTACATATTCAACATGTTCTACATAATAATTATTCTACATATTCTATATGTTCTACATGTTCTACATATTGTACATGTACATGTTCTACATGTTCTACATTTCCTACATATTTTACATATTCTACATGTTCTTCATAATCTACAGCATTGTAACATGTTCTACATAATAATTATTCTACATTTTGTACTATTCTACATTCTACATATTCTACATCATTCTACTACATATTCACATGTTTACATGTTCTACATACATATTCTACATATTCAACATGTTCTACATGTTCTACATATTCTACATATTCTACATGTTCATGTTCTACATATTCTACATATTCAACATGTTCTACATATTAATTATTCTACATATTCAACATGTTCTACATATTCTACATGTTCTACATATTTTACATGTTCTACATGTTCTATATGTTCTACATGCTCTACATATTCTACATAATCTACATGTTCTACATATTCTACACATTCTACATGTTCTATGTTCTACATGTTCTATCTACATGTTCTACATGTATCTCTACATGTTCTACATGTTCTACTATCTACATGTTCTACATATTCTACATGTTCTACATATTCTACATGTTCTACATATTCTACATGTTATCTATTATTACATGTTCATGTTCATGTCATGTTCTACATATTCTACATGTTCTACATATTCTACATGTTCTACATACTCTATATGTTCTACATGTTCTACATATTATACATGTTCTACATGTTCTACATATTCTACATATTCTACATGTAATGAGTATTACAGATCCATTATATTTGAACTCGTTTCGAATAAGGTCGTTCAAGGCTTAAGTGATCGAACGTTGTCGTTGTAATCATGTGTAATGCATCCATTAGATCATGAATAACCAAGATTTATGAATGTTAGAAATAAATGATGACACCCTCACTCCAAAATTTAACATAAGAACAAACTTTAAAAAACACAAAGTTAAGGTATTAAACACTATTTCGTGCCGTCCGGGTAGCGATACTTGGTCTTGCCATTTAAATGTGTTATATCCATAGACAAAGAAAAAAAAAATTACGTCGTTCCTGTGGATGTGACGTCACATAAAGTCTTGAATCAATTTACTAAAAGCCCCGTGGGATGTGTTGCATATTTACGTCATCGTATTGACGGATAGAGCATTTTAAATTGACAAATAAAACACAAGTTTCTTCCGCAGTGGTTAATGGTCAGCACACAAGACAGTTGCAGGAAAAACAAATATGCCTAGTCGCGAGTAGTTATCGTGATTTGTTCGTGGTTTTTCTAATGATTTTGTCAGAACTAGCGCTCAGAATTCATCGAGATGTGACATGAATAACTAGTAAAAATTCATTAAGCTGTTTTGATAACATACTTTCTATCAACTCCTTTTATTTTAACTACTACTTGGCACATGCTGACGATGAGTACATGGCCAGCTGTTTAATCATAATTTCAATATCTTCAAGAGATGTCCTTTCAAAACCTACTTATTTCATCAAAACTTGTCAAAATATATTTTACAACTCTTAGTGGATTAATATAACTGTGATGCGTAGTTATTTCGGGATTCTGTGACTGATCGAAAGCATCACTGAAACTTCTACTCCCAGCACTGTCTAAAGGTGTCTTCGACTATATACAAGTACTACGTTGACACATTTTCTACAAAATAGGTCATAACTAAAAGCAAGAAATGGTGCAGGCGACGGTAAAACTTCAATGTTTTCTTTTTCCTAATTATTCCTAATTAAATGTGAAGTTAATCATTTTGATATCAAATAAAAAAATTGTCATATTTCTTTATGTGAATTGTTTAAAATTAATATGTTTTATAGTAATGTCTTAGACACCTTTCATTATTTTATATCAACTTAATGCAATTTGTGTAAATAATTACGACTTAGCCTATAGTATTTTATAAAAGTATGTTATTAAAATTTTAGCATGTGAAAACCTTCACAGATCATTTCGTATCAAACAATAAGCTTTCCGGCTAAGATTTTGCATACGTTGCCCTACTTTGACGCAGACGAGTTTTGAGACTGCTCATCAAACAAAATAAACTATAGAAAAACTTCATGAAATTTCAGCATTAATATACAAATAAGTCATGATTTAAAACTATTACAGACTGTCATTGCATGCTACAAGCATTGATTGCAGAGGGAAAACGTAGATTTGTTAGCATAATCGGTTGCAAATGAACAGGTATTTTTGTTGAATGGACTCTTACGAAACTATATAAGTTTAGCTGCTCGAAAAATATCCAAAATAAAGAGAGCGGGATAAAGGGCGTGCACAGAAATCACGATAACTGGTACATCACGATAACTGGTACATCATCACGGTAACTGGTACATCACGGTAACTGGTACATCACGATAACTGGTACCTTACAGTAACTGGTACATCACGGTAACTGGTACATCACGGTAACTGGTACAGCACGATAACTGGTACATCACGATAACTGGTACCTTACAGTAACTGGTACATCACGGTAACTGGTACATCACGGTACTTGTAACAGCACGATAACTGGTACAGCACGATAACTGGTACATCACGATAACTGGTACATCACGATAACTGGTACCTTACAGTAACTGGTACATCACGATTACTGGTACTTCACGATAACTGGTACATCACTGTAACTCGTACATCACGATAACTGGTACATCGCGATAACTGGTACTTCACGATAACTGGTATATCACGGTAACTGGTACATCACGATAACTTGTACTTCACGATACCTGGTACATCACTGTAACTTGTCCATCACGATAACTGGTACATCCCGATAACTGGTACATCACGATAACTGGTACAACCCGATACCTGGTACATCACGATAACTGGTACATCACGATAACTGGTACATCATGATAACTGGTACATCCCGATAACTGGTTCTTCACGATACCTGGTACATCACGGTAACTGGTACATCACAATAACTGGTACATCACAACACGTAGTACATTGCTATAACTGGTTGAGACCCACTATACTTTTACATGTGACACATTATCTTATCTGAAATAAAGTAAACATGCATGGATTTTGGCAGCTTCATTATAAAACAATTTGTTAACTAATTTAAAAATCTTTATTTGTGTCAAATATAGTGCTTGATATTTGAAATTGAATTAACTACTGCAGGAAGCAGAACAGGAAGAGAAGTTTGGAACAGTTCTGGATAAACTCAATGCTGATCCACATTTACGAGAGATCATGGATAATCAAGTCCTGGGAGTGTTTGCCATTGCCAACTTAAATGATTCAACAAAAAACAAAGAGCTCTACGAATACATCTGGCAGACAGTACTCCGTATTGCCCCGCTTCAATCGCAGTGGATGAAGCCTGTCCCTGCTCGATGGGTAGCGTTACAACACGAACTTGTGAGACTTAAACATGCGGGTGTCACTGTTATGATGTTTGAGGATCTGATGGATACAAACTCCAGACTACCAGTACCGCTACACGAGGAAGAGATCAAACCATTCCTACTGTAAGTATAATGCGTATGTAAAAGGCACATCCGAATTAGATGTGCGAATTAACTCAATCCTATTTTCACACAGTATCAAATGTATCCTTTAGAGATATTTGCTTCCACTGTATGGGAATAGATAGGAGTTTCAAGTCAAAATCGTTGAAAATTTAAGAAAGCAGGAAATTTGCATATAATTTTATATGACATGATCATTAAGAAAAATAATGGACCATACAAGGTATGCCCTCCCCCCGGTGATCGCCATATCTGTTTCGAAAAGACATATTGACTAAAACACATCTTACATTGTATTACAACCCAAATCGATATTCTAAATGTGATCGTCTATTTTTTTTTTTATTTCAAGGAATACAATGCAAATATCGAAAGTGGTCATTTTTGTATTCAAGGATGGCCATGTTTGACTCTATTAGTTTATGTAACACTTGATTCACTGCAATCAATACACAAATTAAATACAGATTTTTAGTTTAGTCGATATTTCACAAATTACTTTTTTCATTTCTTTTAAATGGGTGCAATTCATAACTCAAAGACGAATAACAGGCGAGCCAAAAACTCAAAATCACACATCTACAGATCTGATACCTAAGGCCATGTTAAGGGCATCGTGGTACTGTCAGAATAGATGTGGAACATGTGTTTTTTTTCTAATCCAAGACGAAAACAATTACGATATTTCTTCCATAGTCAATCAGCCAAACTGACTTTATAATGATCATCACCACCTGTGTTAAGTATCTGTAGTGATGCCCGATTAATAGATATTTGATTTTATGTTGGAACACATATTTCACCAATTTTGTGAAAACAAGATTTAATTCTGGATCGGGCAGCAGGCAAAGCCTATATATACCCTCTCCACATGATTGCATACATGTATTACAAAATGTATATATACAATTTAGAAACATATTGCATCTTTTAAAGCATATTTGTACTGGACTAGATCTATAAAGTAATATTAAATCATTTTTAGGATTAACAAAAATCATACGTATTGCTGAAAATACAAATGATAGTTATTCAGTAGACACATATATAATTAGAAGATATTACCCATAGCAATGAATAATATACATATCTTCCTGTTCTATTAAACTGTAATATATAGCGGTATTAATTGATTATTATTTGCTTAATCAAAAGATTCTGAGTAACAAGATGCAGTTGTTTGAGTCCTTCTGTAATAAGGCATCGTTTTATTATCGGGACAAAATGCCTTGTTAGCACACCTAAAATTCAGATAACGACAACACCCTAATGTTGTTAATAAACTTATTTTAGATCAGAAGTTGTCGTCAGCTTCTGACTGGTTGTGACGACCCCTGATATCCGGGTGCATATTTCATAAGATTAATTCTAGGAATATGATCCTGTCCATCCAAATTATAATTCTCAAATACATGCAAATGCAAAACGTCTGTTCGTCACTCCCACCTTGTATATAGTTAATGCAAGCATATCTTAATTTTCTTGAACGTGAAACGTTTCATCACGTAAATACTGTGTTAATAATGTATCAAGAAAACACCTAAATTAATGTTTACACTACCCCATGTCTGTATATAACGCTCGATAGTCCGGTTATTGTTAATCCACGACCTGTTTCGCTATGTCGTAATATGTATTTTTGTTTATTGGAAATGTAAGTTTTTTGTTCTTGTTTGTCTACACAACCTAGGTTAGTCATCACGCCACCTTCTTCGCGAGTTTAACGATTTTGAGTGTTTCATATAAAAAAGAAAATAAGCAATACGTGATGCCTTCCTGATACAAACGCTTCAGATAATAGGAATGCGTTCCGATTGGGGACTTGACTTTAAAAAAAAAAATTTTTAACTCTACAGGCACTGCCATACTTGACGATACTGTCATTGAATATAAAAGATGATACACTGGTATTTGGAAGGAATGTTATTATGAAAACCGACCTGTGAAAGAAATCATTGAATATTAGAGATAATCGATTATAACCAATAATTAATAAACGATCATTCTTCGAAACGGAACAACCTTGGAATTATGTTTATCGTTCACCTATGTTAAGAGGGATTTAGTGTTAGGAATGAGGGAGAATATAGTGACCGAATGGTTATAAAAATCCAAGATTCAAGACTTTTTTTTTAAATTTAAGTCACATGCATAAACTATAAGGTAAACAAATACCTGGATACAGAGTAAAAAATTGTCTGACAGAGAACGCTGATACCAAATCAATGTATAAAAATTAAATTATATAAATAATTTCATCTATCTAATTATTGCATACAGATCATATCTAGACAATTTTAAAATTTGTAAAAGTAATTTTACGTGGAAATTCTGTATTGTATTTTTATTTGTGCCAATATTGTTTTATTTTGAAAATATATAACTAATTAATTAATTAATTTCCGCCTTTAGCTTTCTATAGATAATTTTGTATCGTAGATTTACATAGTTTTTGCGTACTTACACAGTGACCATCCTTAAGCAAATATAGAATAACAAAACAGAAACAATGAGTTCATTAGAAAGTAAAGCCAATATCATGAAGCGTAAGCATTGAGTTTTGAGACTGATTTAAACGAGATTCGTCGATGGAAACTCAGCTCCACACAACATTAGACAAAACATAATTTTCCGAGTATTGTTGAAACACACAATTCCAGATTGTAATTTATTTCACACATGTTCCAATTACTTAGTAGCACCTATTTAAAAAAAACTCAAATAACGCATATGTACTTACAAAATACTACAAGTTGTATTAGCCAAATAACGATAGTGTTGTTTCTACGTTGCTTTATTTAGTTTATTTAGTATTACTTAATGTCGAAATATTGTTTTTGTCTTCAGAAATTTGAAGCTGAATGGATCATTTCATTGTTTCGGATTGGAGGGAAAGAGCCCCTTCCTGGTATTGAAGGCACAATGGACGATTGATGCCTTCAAGGCGGTTATTACAGATTCCAAGTTCACAGCTTCATTGTCACACATGCTGAGTCGCAAGTGGAAACAATACGAAAAGTCGGGTGTTCTGCGACTAGAACTACTCCTAGAGCTTTGGGCAGACGAGATATTCTTTGAGAAAAGAGAGATTCTCTTCATAGTGATGGAAACCTTGAACCTTATTGCAAAGCCGGTTTTAGAGGATCCAGATGCCGATGTTGATTACTACATAGTACCAAGTATGCTGCGAAACGCTGATCTCGAGGTGATTCAACCCATCCTTGATGCACCCGACACCATCACCACTGTCACATTGTGTTTGAAATTCAACAAGCCCTTTATCCCACAAGCCGTGTGGGACAAGATGATTGCGTCTTGTATCCATAGATTTGGATCACTCCATCTACCAGCACATGAGGAGTTGACGTTTATCTGGAGAGGATTTGCTTGTCTGGCTGTGGATTCCGTGTGGAATGTGATCATCCATTGTAAAGACAACGCTATGAAAGTCACAATGTTTAAAAACGCCAAGGAAGACACACCACAAGAACGTGTAGGGGCCGGGGTGAGCGTGCTATGCATCCTTGAGTTTCTTCTTAAGCGCATTCTAGAATCAAATCACCAAAAGCATCTCGATTACCAGTTTTACTTCCACAACGACTACCGGATTACATCCAGTGACAAAATGGTGAAGAAGGACGATCTTCAAAAGAATACAAGTGCCAAATGTCATGGTTTAAAAGGAGAACAGTGGATAGACAGAGATGAAATTTACACCTGGTTCAAGCACCCGAATTCTGAGGTATGTATCTAAGAATTTTATATGCTTAAAATAAAAATTATTGTTCAAAATGAACTCATCGTTTTGCGTAATCTGCTGTACTATTTTATAAGGTTTTTTTTATGTTTTGGTTTTAGCTGTTGCATATTACATTGATATATATTTTTCTTTGTTTGTAGAAACTGGAGGTGACTTCGAACATTGGCGGTATGTACTATGATACATAAGATACAGAACCTACTACATGTATATTAATATCAGGAGAAGCATATTTTCTTGTAATAAGTGAAAACGAATAACGATTACATTATATATATATACTTTAAAACTCTAGCGTAGCTAAAGCATCTTGTGCAAAACATGTTTTTCTATTTACATATATCGCATAATAAGCAAACATAATCGTTGATATCACCAACAAAGGATATTAAGATATAATGTATAATCCACACTTGTAAATATATCAATTAAATTTGATATTTTAATTCATATTCATCTTTTATTCATCGTTTTGTTCTGTGGATGTGAAGAAACATTCGAATATTCGTTCGGTTGGATACTATTTGAATACAATGTAGAAAAAAGTATGCGAATATTAGAAAAGTGCTTGGAAGTTTCAAATTATACATTAATAACGAACCGTATGTAGCTGTCCGAGTAGTTTTCGATCGATACTGATAGATAATAGTGTGCGAGTATAAGCGAAAGCTAGGTAATTAAGATAGTGTAATACGCACTTATTTTGTAGTTTAAACAAAATGTATCCTTTTTTCTATAGCTAGTAAAGATTCAAACAGTAACATAAGTGTCACCGCTGGTGGTAATCGTTGTTGCTAATTAACGTCTCGTGATAAATTTTAATTTACCATTTAGCCTTTATCTTAAACGAGAAATCGAATTTTCTATTAAAGTAAGTTTGATGAAATCGACACACCTGCTGTTTTGATATTGTTACACGTTTGATACAGAGCTAATGACCAGGTTACCGAAGAGAAAACTTACCTACAGAGAAGTCAATAGAGTTTCCAGATTCATAGGCAATGTATGTCGGACATTCTTTGTTGAACTTGACCTTCCAATCGAGACACTAGAGCAGGAGATGGAAGAACATCGACATCTAGCCTTCAGATCTCGAATAACGAAGCTGTTTGTTCAACGAATGAAGCTGAAGGCGGGTATGGACTTCGCCACTGTTGCTGATGCGATGTCACGAAATGGAATGGATCCAACAAAGCTCACCAGCGTCATTGACGAAAACAGGGAGAGCGTTTTCGTAGGTAAGTTTGGTCCTTTGGTTCGACATATCACATGTTGACCTCAAACCCAGTCAACAAATGTATAATGTTTCTACATCATTGTCCCAACACCGAGGCATGATAAGGTATGAAACAACTGTTTTGTTACCTGAATAGTCCAGAAATCTCAAATCGGTGTTCAATAAAGCAAACAATGAACTTGAAAATTCGCTAGACGTGTATCATACAACGCCGTGCGAAGTTGCATTTCCCATGGATGATGTTTTTCGTATTTACAGCGCTTCTACCTTTCGTATGTTCCTTAACTATCAAAATGTCATCGGCCTGATATTTTAACAAATCACCGTAACGCAATCATAAAGTCGTCCAAGGTTACTGTTGAGAATGACGAATATTCGAACGAATATTTGGTTCCGGCGCAACGGTGTTTATGACGTCAACAATTAAGCTCGTGCAAACATTCCCAGTCGGTTAACAGTCAAACTATTGACCGGTCAATAGTTTCTAAGGATTTGTATATATCACGATTTTAAAGCAACCAACGTCGTGTGAAAACAGTCGAAGATATTTCATTTATATTTCATATATATAGAGTCAGGTAACACCGAATATTGAATTCGTAAATCTCGTGCATGGCTAATCGTAAGCCTGATTTGTGTATGATCGTGAGTGGCAGAATGCAAGGAGTATTTAAAATGGTTAAATTGTCAATTACTGTTTAGCTGTTACATTCCGCGTGTGTAAAAATTCGCGATGTAATTTGTTTTATCTTATCTGGGGGTTATGGTCGCGAATTATATTAAAGCGTCATTCATACGACAGACCATAACATGTAAAACTGTGGCTTTAATCAATTTCGCAAGGTATTTAATTTTGCGAACTTGGATGTGGATTTAGCGAAATAGCATCTGCGAATATAAACATTTATAAAGGAGTACTGTGTAGGGCAGTGGAATGGCCGTCATACGGCGAACTTTGCTACTATTAAGTGTCAAACAAAGTCTGATGTCATTATCTATCTTTGATCTGCATTTAGCTTTGGGCAAAAATTACAATATGCCATCAGAAAACCACATAGCTTTTAGCTTGGTTAACGCTGAATAATGTCTCGGGTTGAGAGACGTAAATGTGGTCATAAATAATTCTGTAATGTGTCACCTTTTACTATAAGGAAATGATGAAAGGATCTCGTAAGGTCATACGGAGGCTCTGCTATACATCCAGTGGTTCGCATTCATTTTGAAAAGAATGAAATGACAACTTGTTTGACAATTTGCCATCTACGGTTTACTTAACCAAAGAGAAGTGTCGGTTATGATCGGATGAGTAAGGATGTTATAGTCATTGAGGAATTGTTTACTCACCCTAGTTATGTTTGTTTAGATATTCGCCATCGTAAGACATAAAGGCGATTTCTTCTTTAGTAGCAGAGTGATAGGTTTTTTATTTGTTGTTTTTCCAGACGATCGATTACCGGTACCATGGTTACAGAAACCACTTTCTGTAAACGATGTTCCAGTCATCGAAAGATATTTAGATGTAAAAGCGTACTTCAGTCTTTTCCTTGAACTTGGATTTTCACCAAAAACAGTAGACGATTTCGACGACCAGTACAGACATAAAGCCACAAGTGAAAAGATCAAAGCTTTACTGAAAGCTTTCATTACCGAGTCAAAGCCTCGACCAACAAGGAACGCGATTTTACTGGCAATGAGGGAGTGTAACATGGACACAGAATCCCTAATCACAGCACTGAAAAACACTTAGATTTAGATGTAAATGGAGAGAGTACTTCGTTTTTAAACACATCAACTTTTATGTACTCATGTGTTTGTACATCGTGGGAGTACCACCAGTAGATCAGCAGTACCTGGTCAACTTTTATCGTCGTATACGAATACTTCAATTTGTGATACTTTCATCTGGTTACGCAATACTCAACTTAATTTAAAATAAATCAAGTTTCCTTCATATGTTAAAAATTCTAATGCTTCAAGTTTTGCAGAAATATCTTTTGTTTTGCATTTGGGATTGTCTAATAACAATTGTTATATCTTGTCTTATATCAATGTGCACACATAGGAAGACTACCTGCCGCGCGTACAGTTTTGTATACATGTGGCCGAATGGTTAAGATGTCTTAACATATTACCACAAGCCATCCATCAGTTGCCAGGTACTGACTGCTGGTCGGTGGTTTTTCGCCGGGTACTCAGGCTTTCCTCCATCAACAAATCTTGCACGTCCTTAAATGAGCTTGACTGTCAATAGGACGTTAAACTAATAAAACCCAAATCAGTGAGATAGTGTCCGTGGAAACATCCAAACAAAGCAGACATGGTTTAGAAGTGCTAGAGAGCATCAAACAATTAATGTATATACAATTATGGAAATATGAACAATTATTGTATTCCACTATTTCTATTGTGTCCGTTATGGTGTGCATTCCAATTGAAGTAAGTATTTATTTCGTGATGATGTTTAGATTTTAGACGTGAACATGTATTTTGTAAATAGGAAACAGTCAAGACGTGTCCAAAATATGTAATAATATCGATGTAAAATATCTGATAAAAAATACATGGAACAACTAAGATGTCCGTAAACCTCAAATATTAGAATTTAGAGGTCAATGTAGAAACTCCATTTCAAATATTACTAGCCGCCATTGACTTAGAATGGTGCAAGAGTGCAGATCAACTTTTAAAAATACATTTGTATTGTTTAGGTCATCTGACCGGAAAGGTCTGGATGACCTATAACCATCATACTTCGTCTGTCGTCTTGCGTTGTGCGCCGTCCGCCGTCCACCGTTCAAACGATTTCTTCTCAATAACTGATAGGCCTAGGGTACTGATATTGGCCTGTAGCATAATGAACTATATCAATAAATGAATGACCTTGACCGTCATTTAAGGTCACACTTGTCAAATAGGCAAAAAACAACGTTTTCTTATGAATGACTAAGAGACATAGAGACTTAGTATTGGGCTTGTAACATGCTGGAATGAAGGGCTGTTCAAATGAATGCCCTTGTCCGCCCTTCAAGGTCATATGGATCAAATAGGCTAAAATCTTTAAACGACTTATTGTGTATATCTAAGAGACCTGATACTGGATTTGTAGTGTGTGTGTTGGCATGAAGAGCTACCATGTATATGAAAATCAATGAAATCGACCTCCATTTAAGGTCAAACTCGTCAGAAACTGAACTTCTTCTAATAAAGAGTTCTTTGTATTGTCATAAGTGTCTGTCACTACTATATTCTTTGAGGTATTGTATTGTGTCAATAGGCCCACCGTTAAGGCCCATGAGCTTGTTGTTTTTCACATTTTGGTATTTATTCATATCATGTATTTAAAAAGACAATTCAATGAGGCTAATTATGTTACATAACCATGAAGCAAAATATGACATAAATACATTGTTCTATATTAAAACATATAAACAATATTAACATATAACAAGAAATATTGACAAATTCTACGACGCTGTTAAGTAATTTTGATTAATACCGTTGAAATTCAAAATCGTTCATCAATACGATTAAACAGGTATATCATGTATGCTGTACCCATACCCGAGCCAAAGTCACGTACGTTAATCCAATGCAATATGTGTAATGGCGGACAGCAAGTTTAAACATTTCACATACATTTCACTACAGTGGGCTTTTCTGGTATATCAGAGTAAAACCAACTAATCTAATTTCATTAGAACTGGTTTGTTTCCGATATATATGCAAATTTTAAATGTACTCTTAGACTGAATTGTCCCTTTAATATACAATATATATTATTTCTTGTTTTTTATTTTTAATTGTAGCAGTGTTCCTATTAAATGTATCTTAAACTATATCTTTTTGTGGACAGTTTGTTAATTATTTTCTACGTGGCAATCGTTAACAAACTAGATGATATAGCTTATAAATTAATGGTTCGCAAGTAATGTTTAGTTCAATTATAAAAGGTAGTTAGAATGTCACCAGTGATATTAATGGATTTCTGCGAGGAAATGTTTATAGGTATAACTGCAACTATTTTATGTTTCTAGTAGATAACACATTATAACCATTATATCACTGGTGTACTGGTCATAGAGTTCTGCAAGGAAACATATCTTTGAGGTAAGGGGAATAGTGTTTGTATATAAATTTTGGTTCTTGACCCCCCGGGGCAGGAGGGGCGAGGCCCAATAGGGGAAATACAGGTAAATCCTTTAAATCCCTACTTGTCATAGAGTTCTGCAAGGAATGTAACCAACGTTGGCCAGAAACATCCTTGAGGGAAGGGTAACAGAGTTTGTATAAATTTTGGCTTTGAGCCCAGGGGGCAGGAGGGGCGGGGCACAATAGAAGAAATTGAGATTGATCCTTTAAAACGCTGCTAGTCATAGAGTTCTACATAGCATGTAACCAAATTTGGCCAGAAACATCCTTGGGGGAATGGGAACGGAGTTTGCATAAATTTTGGCTTTGACCTGTCCTTCAGAAAAGAAACAATTATCCTGTAATCAGAACATTACTTGGCATCACAATAACCAGGTGAGTGATACAGGCCCTCTGGGCCTCTTGTTTCTGTTTTGTGAATGAACTGAACACTTCCACTGCCATCATTCCTTATTTAATTATCAATCAGACAGTCTAGTTTGTTTTGTGACGGGAATTCGTAACCCCGAACATAGTTTCTACTTGTTTATATATGTAACCATTTGTGCATAAATGTTTTAATTTCTCTTTTGTGTTTTTATATTGATTATGTGATGCTATATTCTTGTGAATACTTAACAAGTATGTGTATAGGTTTTAAAGGGGTTATCGAATCATTCATGTAGTCCAGAGATACAGGCCAAATTGGTTTATGTATTTGGTAGCCGACCTATATTGAATATATAATATATTTTATCATTACCATTCAGGCATATTTACTGTGTTTTCATTAATTCACTAAACGAATTATACTAACGGTTAACTGGCAAAATCAAGCAAATTGAATCATCAACGCTAAAAAATGATCAATAATAATATATTGATTATGATATCTCACAACATTTTGTAGTCTAAGAGTAGTTCAGCAGTCTAAAAGTAATAATTAGTTTTAGAAATTAAATATCGAATTTATTTATGTTTTTTTTTTTTAGATTTAAAATGTAAAGTTAGATGTATACCTGAGTGTTCTTTAGGAAAAGTGTAATTTGAGGAACAGTGTTTACATGGTGGTGATAATGAGTAAGGTTGTATTTGTGACAATATAACGGTGTAATTGTGTGAGATCAATATGAACTTAATAATGTTAATATGAGAGTTCAACTTTTCATTCATAAACGGACTTTTCTGCGGTTACGAGTCTGTAAAGTATTGAAGCTAGCATTGTACGTCATATCGATTTTAACTGAGATTAAAAAAACATATTTCAAGGATAGTTTCAAAAATATTCCCTTGTCGTCGACCACCATTGTCTTTCTTTCTACTCGTATTTCAACGCGCATACCGACCCCTATATAAAGTACGTTAATCGACGCACGTGAGGTTGGATCCTCGACTCGGACCGGACCAAGGACGCGTAAACTGCTATCAGTCTATCATTACATCTAGTAGGTGGTAACATTGTTTATTTTTCGTTTAATTATGTAACGGAAACCAGTTATATTTAGAATGCGTCCTAGGGTGTCAAACTGCGTGCTTTACACGGGGATCAGTCACTGGTTCCCATCAAACTAAAACTTACTTCATTGGATGCAAAACAGTCACACCAAAGTGTGTCTCAAAAACTATCTTTGAAATATGTTATTTAATTGTATCCTTTATTTATTTCTCAAATGCATACTTTGTAAAACACATTTAAGTATCCTCTGTGTTTGCGTTTAAACGCGATTATATCATGCCATCGCACAAAGAAATTAGTAACTAAAATAACTAAATATGCCTACAGGAATCCGGTTCCCGTTCATCATCTCCATCCAGCAAATTGTCCGTGACAAAACCGACATGTTATTAGTTCCACATTTACATGTGATCAGCATAAGAAGCTTCTACAGACAATTCTTGATGTGACAAATCCCAACCTGCCATTGGCCATTCAGGACAAGGAAACTGCATCAAAGATTGAATGCCTGTCTCGCAACATGTGCTATGCGTTGCATCTAACACGTAGTGTGCTGTTGGACATTAACACCTCAACATAAATCCAGTAATAGGAAGTGAATTAATGTGTTAAGTTATCCAGAGACAATTGTATGTCAAATAAACCTCCAACCAGTCACAACGAGTTTTACTGTAGATACTACTGTATTTATAAAATACTTATCTAATAGTTAAATTATATTATCAGTACACTGTATATATCCCAGGAACAGGAATAGGAAACTTTTTATTGCATAGCATATCAACATCCTAACTACCCCCAAGAGGTCACTAACAAGCTAATAATAGTCGTCTCCAACATGAGCTGTAAATAATGCCTTTCCTTGTATAGTTATATAACATTTATGTCCATATACCACAGCCCTGTGGCTGGTTCTCCTAATAGAGGAGGGATCTACTACTACTACTACCTAAGTGTCCTAACGCAAGTACGCACATAGGTACGTGTGCTGTTACCAGCACTGTGTGGCAACTGTTGTCAGCGCCTGGTAGGAGAGGTGTCTCCCCCTGGGTGTTAGCCGGTTATCTGGCCATGCAAGTCGTCCATTTTAGCTGTGCAGCCCCTTTTATAACCCCTTCACATGGTTCTATTTGCGACGTCGCATACCCATTCCGATTGCCCAGGTCCATGGCATATGCGCAGTGAGCGCGGAACGTCTTCCGGCAACTCACTAATATCCTGTCGTCTCGAGGGTAAACACCAAGTTACCCTAGACTGCACAAGGATGCATATGACAGCAGCCAACACACAACCGGAATTATACGAGATATGTGTATATAGCCCCATCCCACAGGTGTCACATTAAACGGATTGGTATGAGTAAAGGGATACACACCGATTATGGAACTAGTTAACATATAATGAACCTTAAATAGATAAGGCTAATGACCTATATTCTCACATTCCTCCCTCCCCCCTTAAGATCAAAGTATCATTTTTACAAAAAAACATACCTTTGTCACCAAGACTATAACCTTACTATAGGGACACAACCTATGTAATGGGAACTTTACTTATAATTTCGCATCTATGAATCATATATCCTAATTAAACAAACAAAAGTAAAAGCAACACCATAACATAAATATGTACAAGGTTAAAACTACTTACACTTAAAGTATAATGTGGAAAGTATTTTTATTACGATGGGACGGTTGAACATCTATGGAGCAGGCAGTACTGACCTCCATGTATAGTTTAACTTAAATCCGAAATAGAATCAAACACACAAGTTTCAACGTATAGCGATAAACAAAATTAATTGCTTACCAACTATCCGTTATTAGAAGAATATTCCTTCAACACAAAACACTAATGTTCTGATATAATAATGATATAGACATACTAACGTCAGATTATCCAAATACCCTTTAAATCTAGGTATGCCTTGAATTCAAACTTATCTGTATATAAGTATAATCAGGTAAACAATTTGTAAACAACAATTGGTTTCCATTAATGTAAATAACCACCATATATGGCAAGTATGGAAAACAAAATCATGACACCACCTACTAAGGTATTAATATCTATGAACCAAACACAATAACTTCAACTTGGACCCAAATGGTATCTCATTGGTATATTAATATGGTAAGCCCTAGTACCCATTAAGTATAAGTGACATACCCCCGTAACCTGAAGTACACTCTCTCATTAATCTTTTAAACTAAAATCCTATCAGGAACCCACCTGGCCCATAAGAGACAATCCCCACTGGAACATATATAAAATTATACATGTAAAAAAAGTAAAGAATTCATGAAATTTAGCGGAAAGTAAAACACATATCAATGGAATAAAACCAAATGTCAATGTCTTTTCCTGAAATAGAAATAAATCCAGAATTTCCACAAAGTAATATTATCAAAACGTTAAAAGTCACAGTTCAGGTTTTTCAAATCCACGTCAACGTATGGTCCTCAAGAATAGAATAACGAAATGAAACTTAAAAAATAACACAGCATAACGCTTAAGGTTACCACAGTCACTTTTAAAATGTTTAGTTGTTTAACCAAAAATCCATGCGAGTTCCTCCATATCGTGTTCTGGTTTGGTCTCCGGCTCAGGGATCCTCCGCTGTTCCTGGGCAATCTTCTTCCCCATGGTCCGGGATAGTTCCCTTTCCTTTGATGATGCACATCGAGGAGAAAGTATGTCTCCGGGATCTCGGAAGTTCCTGTTACGGACGCTGGATGCGATTATGTTCCCTTTAGGAGTATGGATGTCACCATGTTTCCTGGCAATCCACCCAGAGGTTAACTTCTTGTTGCATGTTTTGCATTAATACAATTTAATGGAATGATTGTGGATCTTTTTCCAATGGTCCAGATACCTCTCTAGCTTTTTATATTTCTGTGATCCGCACCCCGGAACTGCACAAACCATCCCCGTCCTTGGGAACATTTCTCTGATGTGGACCCCCTGAAACTGGTACAGTTCCTCGAGGTCCACATTAATGTCCAGGGCTTGTTCCATGTTGTTGTGTTCAGTAGGAAAGTTAATGGCTCCTGGGACATCAGTGAAATGGTAGTAGCATTCAATTAGAAACCGACATCCTAGTGACAAATAAGGGAAATATACAGCTTAGCAGGCAAAACTTTGAGTGTAACAAACTAATTATCTCCGTTATGAGGACAGAACAGCAGGTTGAATCTAATGAGATAGAATGTAAAACAGAAGCTAGGTTAGAGGACGAAATCAAACTTCAGACAGGAAATATTGAGGACATTGGTACTCATAAACGTAACAATTAGTTAGTAGAAGACTCTAGAGATGTCCAAGTATCCAAAGATGAAAATGAAGCTAGCCTTGTACACAAAGGGGTTACTTTGGTAAAGGTTATGGTTGCCATGGTAGCTTTAGGGTTCATTTCGTTAGCTTTACTTGGAATGATAAAGTCAACTAACTTAAGCCCCGTCTGTCCCGAAGATACTGCTTGTAAACACAAAACAATAGACTGTTCAAGACTACTGATGATTCTAGATAGGGATGGTGATTGTCGGACACCTCAAGTAGTTAAAGCAGGCAAACCAAAGGTTTGGTATCCTCCGTAACTAGGATGTATTAAGTCCGGCTATCTTGTAAAAATTTTCATATTTAGGGGACAAGATAACTTAGATAGGGTGTAGTTATATTTGATTACTCCGGGGAGGGCACTTGAATACCACCAGAGCGACTGTTAACAGTCGTCGGTATCAATTATGTGTGTAGTTTATTGGGTTTGGTACTTATTAAGTTAATAACTCAAATGAATAACCTATTGTGTAGATTTCATTGTAATTTTGTTTGTAAATAATTCTTTGGAACCTCTGGGTAATGTGCTTAGGGAAAGTAATTTTAAATGCATGGTAAAATATAAGGATATGGGAGGGGGACATATTTTTATACACTAATTGGCCAGTGATGACAGGCTAGGGAGTGAGACCACCTAACGGGACAAGCACGTGTGTATCTGACTAGCCAGGGTCGGATTAAATTTCTAAATAAGCCATAAGCTTATTTGACGTTTGTTTAGATTGTTTTTTTATTACTGTTTACAACTGCAGTCTAAAACTTGTGTGTAGTCCGTGATATCCTGTGACGAGGCCGTCGTACTAGTCCTAATACATTACTGGTGAAGTTTACAATTTGAAGACTTTAAATGAATTTCACTGACAGTGTGCCAGGACATTTCAATTTCCTTGACCATGTATTGATGACATGATTTTAGTAGGGTCCTAAATATTGATATTATACAATTATGTGTAATCATAACGTGCATGGTTTCCACAATTTTAAATCTGTAAACAGAACAGATCGGGCTTTGAGCTAGGTTCAATGACTTCAATCCGTGAAAAATTAAGGCATGTGTTGGAAAAGTTTGGAAACAAAAAGTAAATGTACACTATGTATAATAAAGTACCAATAGTGTGCATACATTATGTACGCTGTATGCAGACATCACATGTCATGTTTGATACAGATCACGCATAAGAATCACACAACATTTTAATCAGATTTTTTTTTCAGTTTGTATTGCATATAACATTACACATACACTAGAACGAATATACGTACCTGGCCTACTATACCTTTCTAAAGCCAACAACATTATCTGGTAAAAAAAGTTTGTAGAGCTACAATATTGCAGCTTCATATACACATGTACATGTGAAGTAATTTATTACAGTTTTGTTTTACACAAAGGAGGCCACGGTGGCCGAGTGGTTAAGATGCCCCGACATATTACCACAACCCCTCCACCCCTTAGTCTGGGATGCGGGTTAGAATCCATGTGTGGCAGTTGCCTGGTACTGACCGCTGGTCGATGTTTTTTTCTCTGGGTACTCCGGCTTTCCTCTACCAACAAACCTGGCATGTCCTTACATGACCCTGGCTGCTGTTAATTGGACGTTAAGCTAATAACACCAGTTTTACACAATATATAAATTACAGTGGAACTTGGTTAATATGAACTCGAAGGGACAAGATAAAACTTGGAGTTATCCGAGTGTTCGAATTCAGCGAGTTCTTAAGTCTACTGACAATCTCTTTTCCTATAAGTACATATACATATATACATCTACTAGTTCTTTGTCGTAAATCGTCGACGTTTGTTTGATTAATTTACATTTATAATGTGTTTTTTTTCTAAACCTTGCTAGCTACAGTAATACAAACATTGTACATTTGTTAAGAAAAAAGGTAATTAGTTTATTTGCTCAATTTCATGGTATGTATGCAAGGTTTATGTTACATAGTTCAGCTGAAATTCATTTTTTTGTTTCATTCCAAAAACTAAGTCATGCGATAGTAACTTATCGGGCATCATAAAATACATATGGCATGAATTCTGGTTATTTCAACTTGATTGATTTATCAATTTCCTGCCATATAATGTACATCAAAACTTTAAAAAACACTACTATTTAACTTTTCGTGTTCTCTAAAAAGTATGTATTTGTAAAAGATTGTGTGTTTGGTCAGGCCGATATTATCTATGATTATTTATGGAAATGTATTTTTCAGGGTAAAATTCAGAACTTGAGATGTCATATGCATGATATTTCCACTTCTTTGATATCATGTCATTATCTATATGTCAGAATCAGTTTGTTTAAATGAATGAACTTGACCTTTATTCAGTGATTCAAATAGGCTAAAATCTTTTTATCAAGAACCTAGAGGCCTAGCAACCTTATATTACCTGGGTCATATATAGAAAATCTTATTGCTTAATTCTCTTATATGTATGTAAAACCTCTCTGTTAAGACAACTTGAGGGTTTGGACGAAAGTGGTCTTAATAGCGGGGTGGTCTTTTTAATACTGAGGTGCATCGAATTGACTTCTGATCAGTAAGAACCATAACTCTGCACATAATTATCAAAAATAGTATACATGTATATACGTGTACTGTACATGTAGTATACATATATATGCAATGTGTGTCTCATATGTATATAGTTACATAATAGATTTGTATCTTTTTATTGCAGTTGAATAAGCATAAAAGAAAACAGAGAAGATATTATTATTTTAAATTAATAATTTAATAAATAAATTCTAAATCGCATAACATACATACATTAATATAGCAGTATACAATGCATTTAAAGTATGTCTATGAGCTGAAAAGTAAATGTAGATCCAAACGAAAAGAACATTTGAATACAGTTTGTAACTTTGAGTCTTTGTAATTACTTTATATTCCAATAGCAGAAAGCATACACCACATTAAATATACTGTAGATCTCATTTCAAGATTTTAAAAAATTGTTCATGTCCAACTCATTTTGATATTTGTTTCACGAAAAGTTTTTAAGTTAAGCTCACGTATATAAAGTTTTTTCCATCATATGTTCACATAGTCTGGTAATGTTCACAGTTCACAAGTTAGTTCACGGCTGTCAAACTTTCATTTACTAAAGAAAGAGTCTATTGTGGACTGTCTGGCGTTACACTGAATGTCAATGGCATGTTCCCCCATACTATCCTCAGCATCGTTAAACATATACAGTAAATCCTGAAAACCCTTCCTTGTGGAAAATCCTTGAAGATGTTTAAGACATCTCAGTGCGTCTTGTGCTGTCTTGAGAGGATTTTCCTCGGTGTCCTCTTCCTGCTGGTCATCTGGATTAGGGGTGACATCAGACTCGTCGTCAAGATGCTCATCATCACGGCTAAGTGTATCTTTGATCAGACTGTCCTCCCATCCGGCATCTAACACTTGAATATATTCTTCGTTTATACTTGTGTAATGGTAAGAACATATCGCAGGTGGTATTTGATAGCATGTAGTAAAGTTAGCATGATAAACGTAGACGCAATATCTCGTATTAATTTAAAAAATTAAATGAATTCTTGTTCAATCATTTACCTTTACAAAGTGTATATTTTAAAACATTTATAAGCTATTGTACATTTACTACATTTGCATGTATATAAGTATTTATGTATATCGTCCTCTGTATTTTTTATCATGTATATACAGAGTTATCGTTATTTGTTCCCTTTATAATGTCTATGCGTAAATAAACACATTTTAAATCAAAATTTTCAATATTTTCCCTTTGTGTTTTTTGTCGATTTTGAGTATGTGCTTTAAAATGTAATAATTGTTTCTTTTACTCAATTACTTTGAGTTTAAACTTAAGGTGACCGCGATCTTTCAATTCATATAAATTAGTAACAAGTATGCTATTTCGTAGATGTGTATGACAGGTAAAAAGCGAATGAACAAAACCGATAAAAGATATATCAAACTCTATATATTACATTTATTTTTACATCAACTACGAAACAATTATATATATCTAATAGCTCTAATAGCAAAATATTATCTACACGAGTTCATTTCTATTATGACTCTGGATCTTCATGCCTATCTCTTACGATCTATTCTGTTCAAATAATATATTGAGTTTTTTACCAGGGGATTAAACGAACGCATACCGTTATTTCATAAAAGCCACCCATTGCAACCAATTTGGATTAGAGTATAAAGGGGAATGAACGAAGTACGGTAAAGAGATAATATTAATTAGAATATGTTTTAGCTCATGGCACATTCATGTTGATCTTCAAGTAAATATTGAATAACTGCATTCAAAAATCTGATTGGTATCTAATATACACATTTGTTATTCATCACCACCCGAGTTAGATACACTAAACTGAACATAACGATATTTCTTTTCTTACTATTTTCACAATGTACTTTAAAACTCTCCCACAAATAATATATGCCACAACCCACCAGCGTATTACATGACATTTGTCGTATTCAATACGTGAAATTGTTTTTATTTTGTAGGTAAATAGAGGAGTTGCTGTTGTATACTGAGAGTGACATACGTAGGAGATCATGGAGCTTCTGCGCAGGCGTGCACACTCTAGATATCTAAGAATGAGGTAGGAATCAATTTTACTTGATAAGAATAGTAAGAGAAAAGACGTTTATCATTTTAACATATCGGTTTGGTTGCTGTATTGAATTGCATTGTTTGTACCGGTAAGTAGTGTGTATGATTTGGAATATCGTCTCGATGAAAAAAGAAAAACACAGTTAATACTGGTGAACACATTTGATACAGGTTAGCACATTCTATATGAAGACATTTGCCTCCTTGACGTAAATAGCATGCATTTAGTTCAATAACGAGTAATTGATTGTTCGTTTCAAAAAGATGCTCATTATATAGGAATGCATTGGATAGTCATTCATAATTTAACTGGTTTGGTATTAATATATGTTTTATGTAATTCAGAATTTGGAATATCAAGGAGTAACTATTTTACTAATATGAAAATGTCACTACCCCTTTTTGCGCATATCGACAAATAATACTTATCTTGTTTTCTTGAATATGATTTATTTGTAGAAACAAGTCAAACAACTCGAGGTTGTTGGATACTGAATTTATTTAAAACTCGTACTTACTGTGTTCTTAAAGTTATACAAAACATAACACGCGCTAAAGATCGTGCTTTTTGTAACGTTTAAAGAATAACGCACTCATTTCATATATGATGTATTTATTTGTTACAGGTCTCAAACAAATGATCCAAAGTTTTGCTGTTCGTCTTTGTGAAATAGACAAACGATGGAACAGTACCTAGTAAGTTGGATTTTGTATCTTTCTAATTCTAAAATTTGGACTACTGCCTTATTTGCGTATATGTATTTAGTTATACATACATAACATACATACATTTAGTTATACATGAATACCTGTCTGCAATGCATAGGGATTGAATGTATTTTTTTTTTCTAATTTTCATAGCGACTATGAATAGCAGAAGCTATCTACATATTGCATGGAGCGCGTTAGCGCTCCTCAGAAGATATGTAGATACAATGTAGCTGCTGCTATCCATAGCCGCTATAGAAATTATAAAAATGCATTCAATCCATACATTTACATAAGAATAATTTAGGAAAATAAAAATTACTTAAAGGTTTTCATATTATATTTAAAATTATGACACCCACATACGACGTGAAACGAGATTAATGGAACAACTGGATGACGACGTCGTTCCACAACGTCGAGTTTCCAAGCTTCCGTCTTCCGGTCGACCTTTTTCTGCAAATAACAAACGATAAACAAGAAATATTATAATAGTTAATATAAGATTTGATTGACCTATTACAGTAAACCTTAGTTGATTCTATATCAAGAAACAACACATTACATATTATACATTAAAATATTGTGGGGGACTATTTTTCATTCATATGAAACTGGCGCATTGTTTGAAATCAGCTGATCGATGCACGAGAATCGTTATCATAGTGTAATCATAGTGTTTTCATAGGCAAATGTTTATTTTCGTCAGTTGGTTGATTCATATAGTGACGAAACACTCAGAATGAAAATATAATTGAATTGTACCGCTGGTAATATGATGAATAGCATCGTAAATGCAATAATTGACAAGATGTCATAAAATGATACTACATTGTATGTGGATAATTTTTTTCTGGAGAAAAAAAAACTGAGGTCAGTTAAACAATAGTCTGTATTCGGTGTAGCCTAAACGATAAATTGTATATATCAATTTATTTCAAACATTTATAATAATGATTATTATATAATTTTAAGCATGTGGTATTTCAGAAAATTGTGTTTTAAGTTTTAAAGTAAAGTTTAAAAGGGGATATGCTAAGTATTGTATATTCCTTTGATTATACCTGTTTTCACTCAGAATTCGATATCAGTCTTTTGAAATCTGGGACATCTTGGTACTTGTTTATGTGTAAGCAATTAGATATACAAAAATAATTAAGTGCACGCGTAACATTTGCCAATACTAGTCGCATATAACTTTTGTGTAGTGAGAATTTCTCTTTACCTCGATCGGTTGAACGTCAGACTAGTAATCCAGACGTCCCAATCCTTGCAGTGCAATAATGAAATTTATATATAAAATCCACCTCCGTAAAGTTGATTCCTAGTTCCCAGTTCCTTATTCCATTACTTATTCGATTCCCTGATTACTTATTCGATTTCTAGCAACTTATTAACGTTATAAATGGTTCACAATGCATTATTATACATCTCAATGATCTAGTTGACCTTTTAATTACTCATTAAGGACCCATTACTTATTATTCCATTACTTATTCGATTCCCTGATTACTTATTCGATTTCTAGCAACTAATTAACGTTATAAATGGTTCAAAATGCATTATTATGCATCACAATGATCTAGTTGACCTTTTAATTACTCATTAAGGGCCCATTACTTATTCGATTCCCTGATTACTTATTCAATTCCCTAATTACATATTTGATTTCTAGCAACTAATTAGCGTTAGAAATAGTTCAAACTGCATTATTATGCATCACAATGATCCAGTTGACTTTTAATTACTCATGAAGGGCCCATTACTTATTCGATTCCCTGATTACTTACTCGATTTCCTGAATTTTTATCCTATTCCCTGATTACTTATTCGATTTCTAGCAACTAATTAACGTTAGAAATGGTTCAAAAAGCATCATTATGCATCATCACAATGATAGTTTACCCTGTAATTGCTCATTTAGGGCCCATTACTTATTACTAAGTCACCGTCTTTTTCCTCGGATAGAACATAATGATTAGCATTTATCTTGAAACTTTGATATATTAAGAACATGAATGACTATCATTGTGGAATATGTAGCATCATATTTCATTACGTTGACAAATGAATTAGATGAATGACTATCATTATTGAATATGTAGTATAACATTTCATTGAATATGATTAACGACAATAACCTTTTTAATGAAATGGCAACAAGACAGATAAATACCATTTTCTATAGTGAATGAGCCCGCAAAAGTTTTTATTTCATGTTACCTTAGGAATATCCCTGTCCTCTGTCGTTCGATGTACGGATGCGGGCAAGTGGGACTGCTGCATTTTTTCTTGATCATTGTTTGAAATGGTTTGTTGAAAATGCCAGCGAACATCTCATCTTCCTCGCCATATAGGTTGATGACTTTTTCACAAAGGGATCGCTCCTTTACCATGGTAAGCCATGTGGCCTTGGCGTCTGCAAAGTTTCCGGTTGACATCAGATGTAAAGAATTAAGTAGGGTGTTCAATATCGGATTTTGGCGGTTACAATCTGTAAATAAGGACGGGTTTTTCAAATGAGTGATATACGTGATTGTCATAAAATTTTCAATGGTGCAAGTGTTCCTAAGATGTTGCCCGATTCTGGATACACCTCCCCACCGAGGCATAGGGGGAAATTTCTGAAGAACGCTCACATGTTTCGCTACTGTTTGTTTTTCATTTTCAGATCGTTTATCTTGTTCTTGTCGGCTGTGACCCGAATTCCTTGCAGTCTGTTTTGGTTTCTTGGGAGGTTGGTACCTATTTTTGCCGCGTTTTCTCTTTCTTGACCATTTTTTTTTCGGCAACATTAATAGCTCTTCTCTTCCTTTGGGCACATCTTATTTCAGGTAGGTTCAGTTCCTTTATTCGAGCATTGATACTTCGCTTGAGGTTCGGCGCAAATTTGGCCGGTCTTAGACGCCCCTTTCCTTTCAATAAAACCTTCTTAACAACCCTGAACCAGGCTTCCACATTTGCATTTGAATCGCGAGTTTCATTTGTTTCCATCGGTAGTGATTCTGAATCGCACTAATAGCGTCCAAGTCAACCAAGAAGGAGACCGCTCCAAAGTGAATAAATGGGAAAGAATCTCTTAACTAGAATATCTACTATTTCTGGACAGTAGAAACTATTGAAGGGTTCTTTGTCGTGGATGCATCTTGTGAGATCTCTTTTTGTCTGTTCAGCCATTTGTGTCCATGGCGATGATTCAGTTATGGAGACATCTTGATTATCCAGTTTGACACTATGCTCAGTTTCATCTTCAGTGTCTTCACAATTTTCATCGGTCGTCCAGTCTGGATATTTCTGATATCTCTCAATGACGGCTTCTCTCGCTTTTTTGACATCATCTGTATCTTCTGTAGATAGAAGTACCATGAAAATTGATAATATATCTTCCTTCACACTTTCAAGGGATGTTTCATTGGAGAGAAGAGCAAATGACTTCCTTAGATACCTAAAGATTTCCTTGTCTTTTCCAGAGGTTTGGCGTGCGTGTTTACAAAACGTCTTGGTCATATGGGCAATGCAAATGTGTACAACAGTTAAACTAGACAGGTCTTAATTCTGCATTCGGTGATGAACTATGTCCCATGCAACTTTAAGATAGCGTTTTACAGACATGCAGTTGAAGGCCATTAGTATACTGTTTATCAAAGCCCAACTTCAGTCAACTTCCAACTTTCTTTGCTGAAATGATTTGGATTTCTCCTCAACTGCCCTCTGGAAAAATGTGAGAAAACGTATAATGGAAGGTTACGAGTGGTAGTAGTTACCATGTCAGCAATGGGTAGAGGTGGAAGGTTTTCCTCTGGTTTGATAACAACAGAAGAGGTACGGCCTCTTCTGGTCTGGGAATGATTTGATGAGACATCCTGTTGAGTCGATATACATATCTGGTCTAGCCATCTTCACAAGAACCTCAATTTGGGCATGTGAAAACATTATTACCGTGATAGGATCGACTGCAACATACTGAAGATAGCCCGCATATCTGGATGTTTGATCAGTGTCATCATCAATGTAACTTTGTCTCAAAGATATTGTTTCTTGAATGATGTCCTTGTGAAGCATTTCTGCTTGCACAATCTCATTCACGGCCTTTCTAAGGACTGTCTTTGATGGACAGGATTCAATATCTCCAAGTTCATATTCATGTTTAGATAAGGCCTCAATGTTCTGATAATACACGTTGTCAATCCCTACGGCAAGAACTTTCCTTGCATTACCAGTTAATGGACGCCTTTCAGGTCTGTCGTTACAGACTTTACATTTCAATGTAGCATACAAAGACATTATCAAAAGGCTCTGTGTGTTCATCGTGGATAATCAAATCAATGTTTCTTTCACATTTTGAACGTCTGCATTGTACTTTTCCCCTGAAAAATGGCGCTTGGTATTTTCTGCTGTGCTCTGATTTTACTCTGTTGTAAATATATGAAAGACATATCCCTCTTGTTATAACTCTTCAAGTTTGCTGCCGATTACTTTATGCCGACCTTTCTTTAGGGATCAAGGTTGGTTTTGTCTTTGTTGGTAATGGCGCAATAACTTCCCATTCCGCCCTATCAATATCTATTTCTGTTTTAACATTTCCTCTAACGTCGCTGAGGTTTTCAAAATTCTCAGTATTGTTCGAGGCGGTATCTTCAGTAGAATGTGATGATGGACGACGATTCCGATCTCCAAGGGGTTTTCTCCTTTTATCAAACATAGGACTACGTCGGGGTGTCATATCAGCATTGCCATCTGATGACTCGGCGTTGCTCGGGTCTGGTTGCTCATGGGAATGTGATTCAAGACGACGATTGTGATTCCCAAGGGGTTTTCTCCTCTTACCGAATATAGAATTACGTCGAGGTGTCACATCATTTTTGTCATCCGATGACTCGGCGTTGCTAAGGTCTGGTTGGTCATTGGAATGCGGTGCACGACGACGAATCCGATCGCCAAGGTGTGTTCTCCTTTTACCGAACACGGGACTACGTCGAGGTGTCACATCAGCATTATCATCCGATGACTCTCCCTTGCTCGGGTCTTGTTGCTCATGGGAATGTGGTTCAAAACGACGATTCTGATCCCCAAAGGGTTTTCTCCTTTTATATAACATGGGAACACGTCGGGGACTCATATCCGCATTGCATCCGATGGTTCGTCGTTGCTCGGGTCTGGTTGGTCATGGAAATGTGATGCAAGACGACGATTCCGTTCCCTAAGTGGTTTTCGCCTTTTACTGAACATGCGACTACGTCGAGGTGTCACATCAGCATTGTCATCCGATGACTCGGCGTTGCTAAGATATGATTGGTTATTGGAATGTTGTGCAAGACGACGATTCTGTTCCCCAAGGGTTTTTCTCCTTTTATTGAACATGGAAACACGTCGGGGACTTGTATCAGAATTGTCATCCGATGACTCGGCGTTGCTCTGGTCTGGTTGCTCATGGGAATGTGGTGCAAGACGACGATTCTGATCCCAAAGGGGTTATCTACTTTATGGAACATTGGACTTTGTCGGAGTGTCTCATCAGCATTGTCATCCGATGGCTCTGTGTTGCTCGGGTCTGGTTACTCATGGGAATGTGGTGCAAGACGACGATTCTGATCCCCAAAGGGGTTTTCTCCTTTTATGGAACATTGGGACCACATCGGGAACTCATCATCATTGTCATCCGATGGCTCTGCGTTGTTCTGGTCTGGTTGTCTCATGGGAATGTGGTGCAAGACGACGATTCTGATCCCAAAGGGGTTATCTACTTTTATGGAACATGGACCACATCGGGAACTCATCATATCAGCATTTTCATCCGATGGCTCAGTTTTTATCCTTTTACCGAACATTTGACTACGTCGGGGTGTCTCATCAGCATTGTCATCCGATGACTCGGAGTTGCCCGGGTCTAGTTTCTCATGGGAATGTAGTGCAAGACGACGATTCTGATCCCTGATAATTGTGTGATCAGTCTGTTTAGGATGTCCACTTTGTTCGTTGTAGGTAGTTTGAGTTTCCGTTTCATTTCGGCCAAAATTTGGCAAAGTTACTATGTGCACTTTCCGATCAAACCTCTTTGGTGTGATTCTTTTTCTCTTTCTCTTGAAAAAAAACAGTTTTATTGAATGTAATTTTTCTTTAAGTAGAATATCCTCACGAGTTACAATAATATGATAAAATCTGTTGTATTCAACGTGTTTAATCAAAATTTGATTATGTATTGATTGAGTCCATTTTACCTCCAAATCCGTGAAATTTACAAACCTGTGATGAAATTATTAAATTGCAAATATCGCGTTTATGCTTTATTCAGTATGAATGAATATTGAGAATCAATTGTAAGCCAAAGATCACCCTATTACGTGTGGTACTAATAAAATAATAATCAATGGCTGCAGTGTCTATTTGATGTCCTAAGAGTCGAATAACACTTTCGTATTGTTAAAGAAATTAACTTTACACATCGAGAGGTATTTGAACATTGAACAATTCTATTAAAAATTCAAGCATATTCATAAAATTGCATGATTTATAAAAAATCGTAGCTTGTAATATTAATTCGAAATTTTCAAAATGAAGTGCTATGATGTTAATTGTGTAAATTTGAAATATTTAATGCATACGTGATTACATAGAAATATGCATAATTAAGTGAATTGAAATATTTTTCACTTTCTGCCTATTGACTTTATTTTTGTTTAGGAAACAGTAAGAGCGTAATCTGGAACAGACTACTACATTTATTGATATATTTTTAAAAGACATGTATACAAAGTATTAATAAAGGACGTACTAGTTATCTTAAGTTCAACATTTTTATGATATAATAAAAAGTTTTAAAATTTGACATATCATCCCAAAAAGTATATTGTTTTAATACAAGAATTGTAATAAATGACCGATTTGCGATCTTTTTGAACATTTTAATATCTTGCTATTCAGTAGAGCTATTTTTCACTATTTTCTACTTTATTATTTTCAATTAAATGTACATATATGAATCGAAATGGCTTTCCATCTTTAAAATGGGAATGTAAAACAAGTTAGACGCACAATAACTATTAACTTATCGTTTATATATGTTACATCTACTGTCACATTCCGAACAATTATATAAAACTAAATAGCATATCCGGCGTCGTCCTAATTACCGAGCGAAATGAGTCTTTTTTTAATTCAACGTTTTTGTTGTTACATTGATCAACACGTGGTCATGTTCCTTTCACACTTAATACATAAGCAGACACTTTACACATACACAACATCCTTAATCCAATTTTTATTAATAATATAGTGTGGAACATATATGTTTTCCCTAATAAAAAAACACTTTAAAAAAGGTCTTTCCCTTAATGTCAGTGTATCCATCAAAAAAATTTGTTACAAAATTCCAATTTTGGCTTATTTTTCTCTTTTCTTTATTAGATATACGATTTCAAGTCAATTTCTATTGCCATTTTCAATGGTTTACATAATATTTCATTGATATAAAATTAAACAAGATGCTCATGGGTCGCAACGGCCACCTCATATTTGATACAAATTAGTTATTATCATTTGCAAAGTCAACGTACGTGTCCCTTTGGACCCGAAAGTTATTCATTTAGCTTTTTTTAGCATATTAACACACATAAAAAAGTTAAAAAGGTTCACTAATTATTATATGCAAAGGGCAATAACTCTTGAGAGTTCTGATCTAATCACGCTGATTTTCGAGTGTCGACCGAGATCTTCTTATGTTTAGTCTACATAAATAAAGTTTCATTAAGCTAAGTGAATATAAGTATCCCGCGTTCACAAGGTCCTGTTAAAAATTTATTAGTGCAAAGGGTAGTATCTCCGACAGGGTATAATGAAATTAGTTGTGACCCTATAGCTACTAAAAATTTGGGCCCATTTTGAATATTTAAGATTTTTAAAACACTTTTTGTAATAGAGACAGATAAAGTTAATCTTATTGAAGGACGGGACTTTTACGATCCGATACAACATTAATACATATTCAACAACAAAATGCAACTAACAAAACCCTATTAATAGACGCCTTTATAATACCTCACCACAATCAAAATACGCTAAAAAAGAAGAAAAGTAACAAATAGATATGTATTGGTAAACCTAAATAAAGTGAATACGTGAATGAACATCGGCATGAATGATATGGGAAATTATGACACAGGGTTCTATAACACAGGATAGTGTTGGCAACATCATTACAAGAATCCTTTCAAATCTAACAAAAGACAACAGATAATCACCTTGTATCCAATACATAATACAAAACAAAATAACTTTCCAACAAATGCATACTTAAAAATGATCGATAAACTACCATATTACTTCTGCAACCCTTTGTAATTGACGAGATTAGAGACCAATTGAACAACTGATTATCGGAAGATGCCATAAAATTATAAACCAAATATTGGAAAATAAAGCACAGAGGGTGTATAATACAAAACATACAGCTTTGGATATTAGACACAAAGAGGATATTATTTGGATTTTCAGATATGTAGAAATAAAAGAAAACGTTATTCGAGTCCACTTTATTATATATTTTTGCTGTCACGAAAGAAGACAAATGTTAAAGATAACCACATTGAAAACGAGACTTATTAAAAATGCACAAAATAATAAACAAATTGCCCTCCCCAAAAACCAAACATACAGAAATTAACATGGCATGACATCCAACCTAATATTTTAATGTTATTTTAAAACAGAATTAATTAATCTAATCTTCCACAAATATATACAATACTGTATATAATGATGATAGACATTAGATGCATTTAAATTATAAATGAATACATATGATATGCTTATCTAGCTATTTTAGAGCAGTTGTTTAAGGACCTCTTTCATGACAATGGAAATTTGCCCACGAACCAATTTTATCAAAACTAAAATAGAATTTATGTTTCAACATTTACATGCAAACGGCCTTGATAACACAACACGTTTACATAGATCTCGAAAGGCTCCCAGGGGCCTGTGATATGGCTAAATAAAATTTTTTTTCCTTTCGCATCCCAAACGGTATCAAATCAAAGTTTTATGCCGAACAAACACTAATCATTATTCCTGAAGATGTATAAATCATATACAAACAAAAGAACAACAAGTAGGCCCAAAGTCCGCTAGCAAGTCCCACCTGAGTACAGATACAAAATGATACAAATACATATATACAACACATATAAAACAGCCCAGTATGCCCTTGAAATTCCAGTCCATGATTTTATAACAAACTTATTCCAATCTATGAAGTAGTATCTTGTTCCAACATAATCTGTGAGGATCCCAGAAGATTTTTTTTTCTAAATTTAGTCCATTATTGGCCCCGCCCATCTACCACTAGGGGGTAAGGCCAAGGACCAATATTGATATGATGCTAAAATTATATCGCAGGTGAATAATTACTAACTCAAGTTTATAGACTCACATCCTATGAAAAATTAAGCAAAAGAATGCTCCATAAAATGTTATTTCCCAATATAAACTATAATATATTTGACTTCCCTACTCATGGAGAAGTACGAGATACCAAGTGTCATGAAATTCACAATTTTTATAAAATGGGCCTTAAAAAATGACATCTCTTAATTTATGAAGAGTATTTGGATCCAACAAATCTGTGATTTCAGAAGGAGACATTTGAAATTTTAGCCATTTTGAACCAATTTTGGGCCCCACCCTCTGGCCCCTGGGGTACAGCCAAGGACCATATGGATAATGATGCTAAATACTATCTTCAGGCTAATAATCCAACACAAAGTTTGACCTCATTGTCCTATTACAAATGACCAAAAAATTTCCCAAAAAATGGTGTCTATCCCTAATAAATACTACAGTAAACATGATATCCCCCACCCTAGAGGGGACGTGAGATCCCCATAGTCCAAATAATTTTCAGCATTTTTTGTTTAAGGTCCTTCAGACCTTTAAAATCTATGAAAGTAGTATGTGATTCCTACCATTTCTTCTTTCATGGAATTTCATAAGAAGATTTTATGGGAAGTCTTAATTGCCTATTTTGACCCCTTTTTTGGCCTCCACCAATCAGGCCCCTGTGGGGTCAGCAGTCCGTCGGAAAAATTGAGTGAATATGATCAATTTCCAACTCATACTGTAAAATTCCTGACAACGATATTGACTTCTTTCCTAGTGAACAACTGAACCACCTAATGCCTAAAAATGTTTGTTTTCCCTATATAACCTATATCAAGCTTGGACCCCCACCCAAGGGGGGAACGTGATAATCCCAGAGTCCATATAAATTCAAATATATTTGTAAAGGAGCACAAGAACTTTAAAATCTAAGATGAGTTATTTTATTCCTACCATTTTTTCTGGAAGTTTCAGAAGAAGATTTTTGAAGTATTTAGCCTATTACTCTAAGGGCCTGGGACCCATATAAATTCACAAATTTGGTTGACCTTATGGCAAAGTAGGGTTTCAGCAAAATTTAAACAAATTTGGTTATTCGTAGTTTTAAGAAGAAGTAAAATGTTTATCGCCATATGACCACGACGCAACGTACGGACGACGACGGACGAAAAGGGGAACATAATAGGTCACTCTGAGGAACTCTTTTCGTCTCAGGTGACCTAAAAATAAGTATGACAAATAGTAACAGATACAATTTTTGGGGTGAAAATGTCAATTTTTGGTGTTTTTTTATTAATTAGTTAACAAAAAATACTCACACACCTCCTAGATTTGAGTGCACCGAAAAAACATTGCCTAAAAAACGTTGGCTCATAATACCTTGGGTAAGCAAACGGAAAAAAATTGAGCAAAAAATCGCGAACCGGTAAATTTTCCGTTTAAAGTTTTCTAGTAAGGCAAGGTCTATTTTTTAGCAATGAATACACCCATAGTCTCACACGGCTATTTAACAATCAAAGAAATGAGAAATCACAGAAAGTGACTACCCGATCTTATTTATAAAAACTCTTATCATATAAGGATATCGGATGGATAGGGATATTCATAAACTGCCGAGGAACACAAAATGTTGTAATACCCGAGGCTTGCTAAAAAAACCCGATCCTTACATAATCCGAATATGTAAAGTCGTTTTTTTCTCTCATACCTGGACATTTAATTGCAATGTTACTACTAATTTGTCTCCGGCTAATTTGTGTATGAATTCGAAAAAAAACTTCAACTGCAATGTCAATCCTACATCCATGAAAAGGACCTCTTTCACGAACAATGGAAATTTGCCCACGAACCAAATTTTATTGAAAATTAAATGTTATATTGTATCAACATAAATGCAAACCCTTGAAATACGTTTAAAAAACCACGTGCGACCACGGTTGTAATACTGCTAAAAATAACCTTGCCTCACTAAGACCTTTAAACGACAAATTTACCGGTCCCCACAAGTTTTCTGAAATATTCACAATATTAACTTCAGGTAATGAGCCAATTTTTTTAGAAAATATTTTTGGTGCACTCAAACTGGAAGTTGGTGAATCACCATTGTTTATAATTGACATGGCCGAAAATAACACTCAAAATTTCGATATTTTCTGTCTTTAAAATGTAGCCAAAATTATATTTGTCACATTTTACCTACATATTTGTGATCATTATATGTAATTATTTATACTCTTCAGAAAATAATACAGTGTTTTATGACATAAACCATTATTTTTGATTACCATTTTTGGATCAAAAAAGAACCCTGTTCATACACCTCTACTGGGCAACATTAATTTGGCCATACACATGCCCCTGGACCTTTTGAATGTTTAAAACGTATTTGAAGAAGTTTTGCATTTATGTTGCTACATATCGAAAATTTCATTTCAATAAAATTAAGTTTCGTGGGCAATTTCCATTGATTCGTGAAAAAGGTCCTTTTTAAGATATTTAGCAAATGAAATTCCGTTGAAATCCCTGATTTTGTTTTTTTTTTTTCAAAAGTTAATTCACCCTACTTTCTGAAAAAATAATTTTTTTGACGCAGTGGACGTCATGAGCTTTATCCATGGTAGCCTGCAATACAGCCCTCCGACGTGACGATTTAGTATACTTGCCAGAAAATCGAATAAGTAAAAAATAATAAGTAATTGGTGTCCGCAACACGAGGTAGTTAAAAATAAACTATATTATTGTGATCGTGGGAAAAAAAATAAAGCACCTAATAATGCATTTTTGAAACCATTTCTAACGTTAATTAGTTGCTTAGAGGTAATCAAATAAGTAAAATCCAGGGACTCCAAGGATAAGAAATCGAGAGGAAATCGTATAAGTAATGCTAGTTCCGTGCAATCGAATACGTAATGGGCCCTAAATGAGCAATAAAAAACATAACCCTAGACTGATTGCGAAGGCATATAAAATAAACTATTTATGAAACCAATTCATTCTAACGTCAATTAGGTTGCTAGAATCGAATAACGTACATCAGCTGGAATCGAATGAAGAAATCATAGAAATCGAATAAGAAATGAGAGGAGGATCGATAAGTAATTCGGAGCTCTTAAAGAGTAAACTAATAAAATGGAGGTCAACTAGATTAATTGTGAATGGCTTAATGATGGTATTTTTAACACAGGTCAAAACATGAGAACTTATTGCTAGCAACCGCATAAATAATCCATGGAGGCATCGATATAAGTAATCCAGGAAATCGAATAATTATGGGGATCCCGTTAACGAGTAATTAATAGCCGTCAAACTAGATCATCGCGAGCATGTATAGTAGATGGCATTACTGGACCATTTCAAACGTTTACTAATCAAAGAAATAATCGAATAAGTAATCTGGGAATCCGAATGTATTTATGCAGCGGAAACGAATAAGTAATCCCGGGAACAACCATTGATGAGTTATTCAAACAGGTCAACTAGATCATTGTTATGTCAGTAATAATGCATCTTCGAACCATTTCTAAACATTGAACTATGTTGCTACCATTCGAATAAGTAATCAGGGAATCGAATCAGTAATCATGCCCTCGAATAATGAATTGCGGGTGGTCAATGCCTAATTTAAAATGATCATTGTGAGCATCATAAGGCAATTTAAACAAGAACGAAATTTTGAACCATTTCTAAACGTTAATTCTTTGCCAGAAATCGATAAGTAAAACAGCGGATCGAATAAGTGAGGCAGGGAATCCGAATAATTAATGTCCCAATAATAGAGTAAAATTAAAGGTTCAACTAAACAATATTTGATTCCACTGCATCAATCGCAATTTTGGACTCTTTTCTATATGGTGAACTAGTTGCTGCCAGAAATCGAATAAGTAATCCAGACTGGACATCGAATGAGTACATGAAATAATAAGGAACTGTTATACTATGGAATCAAACTTCATCCCGACACGGACATCATAAAAATCGCTAGCTAACTGGTTAGCAATCTGCCACCCCTAGTGGTCCATTTAGGAAACTCAGGAATGAGACTAAAACGGCTAAGATGTAAAGGAATCGTTGTGTACCGCCTTGGAAAGTAATGGACGAGTCCTATTCCATGGAAAGCAGTGTTCGTATGTTACCTTCTGGTCACTGAATAACTAAGCCGCCATATTAGCCTTTGCGGCTAGAGGGAAATAAACCCTCTTAAACTTCATTGGATTGAATGGCGTCCAGTACATAACTCAATAGACTGGAAGGCAGGTATGACTCAAAGACACGTTGGCACTCTGTTTGTAGCTCTATTTATCCCTTTACACATCTTTGCCTACGGGTCGACATTCAAAAAATCATATATAGTCTAGAGTCATCCTTATATCGTTTTCAAAATCATCCTGCCCTTTTAAAACCAAACAGCGACTCTTATTGGATAACTATTCAAGTCATAGGCATCTAATCCTTCAATAGCGTAGTTTAAGCTATAAAATGCAATGATATCAGATAGTTGTATATTAACAATACAATAGAACTGGATCTACTCTACAGTATATAAAACAAACTAAAGAGCTACCCAAGGTTATCTGGATAAACATTAGTTCTCCAACGCGATGACTGGTTATCTGTCTTGTTACGAAAAATCAAATGCCATAAAGCTGGTCGGTATACTACTATGATATATATTTCAACAGAGATAAGGGAAAATTTCTTATTTAGAGACTTACTATCTTCTTTACATATACCAATTAGAGACAATAGTACATTGATTTTCTTACAAAAAGAGTTAATCATAAAACTATGTAAAAACGTCACTAAATGGTCACTATAAAATCGGTTGCAAAATTAGAGCGTAGGAGCATACTCCGGATGTATCTGAAAACATGTCCCTAATCTACTGAGCCAAGGTTGAAAACATTTTATTAGAATTAGATTAATCTTCTTTGATATAGTTGTTTTAAGTGTAGCAAAAGTTTAAGGATGGAATTCATTCTCATTATTCGACGTTTATTTTATTCTAAAGTCCCTTTTCAATTTATTTAAATCATTACATAACCTATCGATTATACAATATAGAATGGTACGTATCTTAACATACATTGTGGACAACTACTTATTAGGCTAAGATACCTCCGCCAACACACCTCTTTACCACTGAAGATTCAATATGCCTTAGTGTTTGAATATTTTTGTGGCAAACTTAGGGCGGAAGCAGCAAGAAGCAGGGGACAAAGCGGAAAAGTTAATTCGCTTGTGTACGGGGCTGAGTAAACCCCAAACAATGTAGGCAGTTAGGAAACCCGATATGTACATTTAATAGAGTTAAAGAACGTACACACCTACTGATCTACTAGATAAAATATGTGAGAGACAAATTTAAATATTTAGGCATGAGAGTTTTTTTGTTCTTATCATGACTAGTTGTACATTAAAGAACTCAATATAGTTTCGGAATCAATATGCAAGTTTTAGGCGATTTCGAAATGCATTTTTGCATACTGAGGCTATTCGAAGTTTTACTGAAGATTAATACTCCAATACATACAAATTTATTCAGGTTTTTTTTTATCTACATTGCTTTGTCCTACATAAGAATATCTATAGCTCGAATGCGATTGCCCAAGTGATGATATCACTTAATCTTGTGTATAAGGACCCTTGGCGTGCATAATCCACAATCAAGTAATTTTATTCCAAAGTATCCAAAGACTATTATCGGACTGCTTTGAAAAGGAACGCAATAATGTACCAAAAATGAATAATGCGATTGCTGTGGACAAGATTTAGGGAAATTATTAGATTTCTTACGCAATATTGCATTGCAAGAATTTTAAAATTAACATGGGAAATGTTTATCTTTCATACACATGGATGTATTGACATAAAATTCATCATATTTTTTAAAATGTGCTCGTACTCTATTTGAAACACCCACACTTTCGTAATTTATTGGGTCATGCACTACTTTAAATAATATAGAGTGATTGGTTTGTGTCAATCGCCTTCGACTTAAATGTCCTTAGCCACAGGCCCCTAGCGTTGATGTGGGTATAGTTGTCTGTAAACGATACGCGTACGGAGTGGATCCCCATTATCCAGGAATTTCCATCTACGGTTGGTGCGGGAAGTGGCGCGGGATGTAAACATACTAGAATATGAACTTTCCTGGCCTTGATGAAATACATTTTCAATGTCGAAACCACTTCTGGTGCAAGTGTTTTCCATCAGAGATGCACACTCAAGGTGAGTTGCCAACTTTCATTACATGACACACATCGACATAATAAGCAGTCATGCTCAGTACCGGTTTTTTTCATCTTTGGTGAGGATTAACGATTTTCTGTCTGAAATACTTTCTGACGGTTAAGTTCTCGCAGCAATATTCATCGACGGATAAAGATTTTTGGTCACCTCTGGTACAGGGATGTGATAAGTAGAATAACTGTGCCCCTGAATCTTGGTCTTCATTGTCGTTTGATCCCTATTGTCATTCAATATTCGTCTAGTTTAGACTGGTCCTGATAATAATCCCAGAAAAACGATTAATGAAAATACTGAAATACTTGAACAACGGTAAGGCATAAACGACTATCTATACTTTAATATGTCAAAAATAAGTTTTTATCTCAGTCCTGACGTATTAACCCCCCATGAAGTAGTTATGTCATCTCACCACCCGTATAATAACTCTTTGCAAAACACCATTTCAGAATGGCTGGTTTTATCAGTGACTGATCATACATTCAGAACTATGGGGCGAACACCGATAATAACAAATATTGATGAGTAAGTTGATGAAGTGCATAACTATCCCATCAGACAGAAAGGAGCATAGTTTATGTGTTGTAACATCGAACGGACAGTAGAATGCAAGACAGAATATCAAAACGTTTCACATATTTTTACTAGACCATGATAGAGTCAATTGGGAAGCTGCGGGTCAAGTCGAGACCGTAGTATCTGGTCAGGTTCCATTACGGGTTACACAAAATGTAGCGTTTCGGCGCGCAAGTGTTGTCCCATCATGAAGAGGGTGGGCAAGTACAACAAATAAATTGAGTCTGCCTGGTTTTTGATTGTACAATCCTTTGGCGATGTGGTGGGGGGGGGGGGGGGGATTATCAAGTTTGGGCTATGCATGTAAGGCTTCCGTTACAGATATTTCATACATACTCCATCTCATCACTGCCACGGGACACTAACTCGGTATAAAAGTAATACAGATGGATGACCTCGAGTCTCAAAATGCGCTCGCCAACGTTTTTCCCACTGCCCAAGTTGAAACACCTGGTAATTTAACTTATCATATTCTCCCGCCCTTGCTCTCCAATAATACTCAAATATGTAAGATACAGATTTAACTCAATATTTACCGTTTATATTTACTTTTATAAATATGTTTTGCGATGTTTTAACCGCTTGCTGGGTCCCATGGCTGAACATTAAATGTACATGTATTGCCTATCTCTCCTCCACATTCGCTAATTAATTTTCTTGAATTATACCAGTCTGATTAACATTAATTCTAGGATAAAGATGTTTGGTGTATTTGTGATGGGCATTGAGTGAATATCTAGCCCCCCCCCCCCCCCCGTCTTTCCATTTAACCGTACAGCTAGACTTTCTATGTAAAATCAACAAACACCTTTTGTGGGCATTACTATGTATAATAAAATACGTATCATTGGTGATGTTTTTGCAGAAAAAAGTTGCATTTTATTAGTGTTTTACGCTTCTTTATAACTAGTTCGACAAGCGTGTATGTGAGCAGGAGAACATGTAATCCATCATAGATAAAAACGGGTGATTCGATGTTGATAGGCATCCGATATCTTCTCCGAAATTCACATTTGCCACCTGTGTTGTTCTATTAATATATAAAACTGTGAAAGGCTTCTCAAAATCAGAGGCCACACTAAATCTTCAGCCTTATATCCTACGCAAGTGACCATGACTAAACGTTTTCTAACGAACCGTACATACCTTTTCTGTCACGGCTAAGTATTACTATCAACATGAAGCGCTGCATATCCCAATCTACGGAAGGGCACCTATTTGTGGATGATTTTCTCTTGATCTTCTACAGAAAAACACTACATCACATCATAAACACAAGCTACTGCAATTAGTTTTTTGCAAATTACCAAATCTGGGCTGATCGAAATGGCTTTAAATTTCCAAGATCACTAACTTTATGCAGCATACTGTCCAAAAACGAAAACCACACAACGATCCAACCTCACGACTCATTGGAATTACAGTCCAGTAGTTGGACAAACCTAATTTCTTGGACTAATATTTGATTCGAAACTGTCCTTTGTTCCACATATCAAACATCTGAAGGATAAGTCCCCGAAGACGCTGATCATTCTACGTGTTCTTTCCCATTCTGATTGAGGTGCAGACCGTGAAATGCTTCTGCGTATCTACCGGGCACTTATTAGATCAAAACGTGACTACAGCTCGATTGTTTATGGATCGGCTCGCAGATCCTAAGTACAGATGCTTGACCCTATCCAGATTCAGGGACTGCGTCTCGAACTTGGAGCTTTTCGAACAACACCTGTGAAGAGTCTCCATGTGGAAGCTAATGAGCCATCTATAGACGACCGACGAAATACATTATATACAGTATGCTGCTCAACTCAAATCTAATCCTAAAAAACCCGCATTTAATCTTGTTTTTAACTCACAACATCAAGAAATATTTATATAAATTCAAAAGCTCATACCAGCATTTGGCATTAGAATTTCAAATTTTTTGCAGGAACTAAATATAAATTTCTACACCATTGACGAGTACACCGTGGATGTTGCCTCCATTTTTTTCTGTGGAAGCATGTGCTATCGGTCTGGCGCTTGACCATATCGAAAAACTCTACATTGAAAAGGCAATCATCTGTTCCGATTCTCTTTCGGTCCTGCAAGCTTTGAAATCAAGAAACCCTAGAAACACATTAATCCAAAATCTATCGATCCGAACATTTCGATTATCTTCTAAAACTCAAATTACTTATCTCTGGATTCCCAGCCATGTGGGTATAAAGGGGAATGAAAAGGTCGATAAAGCAGCTAAGACTGCTCTTCGCCTAACACATACTGATTTGAAACTACCTTACACTGACATCAAACCTTCAATTCAGTCAGTCATTAAACCCCATTGGCAACAAAGGTGGTCTACCGAAACAAACATTTAACTGTTTGAAATACAACCTAACACTTAATCCTAAACTCTCCAGTCGGAGAGACCGCAGACAGGAAGTTGTTCTATCTCGGCTCCAGACTTGACACACATATTTTACACATTCCTATCTATTAAGAGCAGAAGGTCCTCCTACATGCCATGCATGTGATTCTCCTCTCACAGTTGAGCATGTTTTATTGCATTGTATTGATTTTAAACACAAACGAGATAAGTATTATGATGTCTCTGACATGTACACATTGTTCCATGTCGTGAGACATAATCGTATTCTCAACTATCTCAAAGAGATCGGCATTTTTAACAAAATTTGAACGTTTTCTCATCTTATCTTATATTCATATCAACACAACACTAATCGTTTCAGCAACATTGTGCATGATTTGTCTCATGCTTTTTAGCCAAAAATATTTTATCCTATGCAATTCTTTTTGATTAAATCAACATTTACAATTTTATTTTTGTTTTTACTTGCCTTCTTCTTATCCTGATCTTTTAGGTACATTCCTTGTTTATATCCTAATACTAATGCCTGCCATGTAGTTTGGCCCTACATGACCTTAGTTGTCGATGGGCCGTAAAACTCAAACAAACAAAACAAACTGTAATCTCGGTAATCGTTAAGTAGCATTTAGAGTTTGTTGCTCCCTAACACCTTGGCTTCAAATCAGCAAGTGCATCCGTTATGTATGTAAGTAACATTGCTCCTTTACGTTTCTCGCTATATAAGAACTAAATGATTCGGGGTCGGATGGACTTCCTCTCTTTTTTGTCATTTTAGCCATAGTTTCTTCCCACATCATTTTCCCCGTTTGATTTAAGATGATGCATGGAGTTTAACCCAACTTTACTGATAGTCTTACTAGGTTAATGATACCACGGGTCTATAATTTGAGACATTTCCCATTTTCCTGCTTTATATAATGGAATTTGCACTACCCTTTTTTGAAAACTTCCCAGAAAATCACTGTTCCACTTCATCTGGTAATTAAATTGCAAATTGGGACACATTGGCACATCTGTAAAAATAATTTGTATTTAGAAGTACTTTAAAATTTTAAGTAAATTAAGTTATGTGAACCATTTATTGGTGAACATTTTTACATGTTATTTTTTCAGTTATCTAGTGAAAACCATCAGATTTGATGAATTACGTTTTGAAAATCATTCAAATGAACAAACGAACATGTCTTATACCCTAGTTACAACACATGCTATAACCCTATATATGTTTATATGGAAACATACTTGTATAAATCACTTTTAATTACCATTACAGTTATAACATTATAAAAATGTGAAATTGAATTGTGGAACACAACTTCGCTTTGTGGTCTGACCTATGTACTTTGTTCACTGCATTGTAGATGAAATCAAATTGTCACACTCTGTAAAATTCGATATACGTTCGTGTTTTGCCACATCGGTGCCTATCAAATCATTAATTTAATATTTAATCATTATGAATCAATACATGGCAGCTTTTGACAATGTTTTTTTCGGACTTGAATAAACTTAATAAATACCTCGACAGATTCAGTGGTATTTGACGACGATGAGGTAGAATTAATCATGTCGTCAGGGATAGCCCCTTCTTTTCGTTTGTTTTACGTCTTTTACAGAACTGAAGAAGTTGAGTAATCTTTCATTTGAACTTCAATATTTGAAATATAATTTTCATATTTAAACTTTAAATTGTTTTAGAAGTTTACAACATTTACAGAAAAAAACGATTTATTTTCTGGGAATCTGGTTGTATTCCTAAACGTATATATTAGTTCCATGTTGTTCAATTGTTCCACGGGAGGAAAGTGACCTTTAACTGATAAAATGCAACTTGTAAGCTTAAAATATATCAAGGCAACATCAAATGTCAGTCGTAGCATAATGAATGAATATAAATTCATGTTTGAATTTCATCATCGATGTAGAATCTGCTCTTTTGAAGGCGTTGAATTCGGCAGCAAAGGGAGGTCATATAGGACATCGTGAAAGAATGTCAAAAGTGTTAAACTGCTTGCGACCATATATTAGAACAAAAAGAACAAAAAATAAATCAATTTCATGCCGTAAGCCTGGTAAAACATTACCACCAATGCAATGTTCGATTAATTACCATTTCAATGTAAATTGAACCTTTGGATGTATTTTTTTTTCAACATAACTCATGTCGGTCATCATAAATCTAGATGATACATCATTATTCAGTTTTTTTTTTCGAATCGTTAAGATACAATTGATCATATAGACAGGAGTCTATATTTTGAGACAATATTTCCATTCCCCTGTTGTCCATACGGGAATGTACATTCCTTGGTACACTCTGTAAAAATGACACTTATTTACTGATGTTCTTACATGCCTAACTTATGTGGGTTAATATTGCGTTTCATTTAGTTTTTCATGGCTATATTTTTGTAAATATCGTTGTACATTGTTATACAGATTTTCAACATGACAGATATCGATGACGTCGCATTGCTAACGTGTTCTGCGTTTTGTCTGCACTAGCTGACACGAAGGCCTTTATTTGTAAATTTCGGATTTTTTATTTGTTTTGTAAATTATAACTTGAATTAATGTCGTACACCAATTGTTGAAACATCTGACTGTTGCAGTCAAAATTTCAACGTTGAAAATGTCCAGTAAATTCGCTAATTTTATTAAATGTCAAATCAGAACTTTTTAGCAGATTCGTTGAAAATATCCAATGTCAGTGATGCTTACAATAAATTCGTTCTTATCACATGATAAGTTTATTAGAGCATAAACACGAAAAAGATGGATCATTCAAAGCATGCCACCTTCCTCATATTTTTTAATAACCCACACCTTTTTTACATCTGAATCCGGTTTACCATTCCATGAAAAAACAATCAAAGCACAGACAATCACACAACAAATTAAACAAATATGAAAGTTATCAGATTTCGAACCGATCATAATTAAAGTGGTTAAACTGGGGGGACATGTAAGGTTTGTATTACACACTTTCATAATTTTGCCACATTAAATTAAGCTTGTTCCAACAAAATTCAACATTAGTGATTTTCAACATTTGCAACATTTTTTGTCGAAATTACAGTTGGATACATTGCATCTTAGAACATAAAGCATGCCAAGGTTCAATTTTATGTCAAACACAATATTGAATAACCTTAATAAATACCTTCATTTTATTAGTGGTTATTATGCACCGACATGGGACAGGTACAACACAACATGATGATGTCGTCAGGGATAGCCCCTTCGTCACGTTGTTTAAACGTCTTTATACAGAACAAAAGTAAATTTGAGTATTCTTTGCATCAACAACATAACTTCATATTTCACAAAATATAATTTTCAAAATTTAAACACAACATGTAAAAACTAAATATAAGTTTACGACATTTACCGAAAAAAACATATATTATTTTGTTTATCTAGCAAATCGTGTACAAAAAACTTTTATTAGTCCATACACAACACCACAACACACATTGTTCCAACACGAATGCAAATCAAACGTTTAAATGATAAAATGTAAAACGAGTTAAGCAACACAAACATATCAAAGTTTGCAACATCAAATGTGAGTCGTAGCATCAATAAAAACAATACAAGCTGATAAACTTCATATTTGAATTTTATCATCGAACAGAATCTGCACTTTCGAACCGTTGAATTCGCAGCAAATGGAGGTCATATACACATCATTTGAAAAGAATAACAAAAAGTGATTAAACTGCATTGGGCACACATAATTAGAACACAAAGAGAACACAAGGATTTAATATGTCAATGCCATTTAGATGGATGTTTGGCAAAACATTACCACCAATGCAATGACAACGATGCTTTACCATTTGACAATGTACAATTAAACCTTTGGATGTTTATTTTTTTCAACATAACCCTACTGTCACATAAACTAGATAATAGATCATCATTCAATTATTGTTCGAATCGTTTAATGATTCAACAATTTTTCATATCTGACAGGGGTCTATATTTTAATACAATATTGAAAATTCTGTTGAATACGGGAATGTACATTCCTTGGTACATTCTGTAAAATGGCCACTCGTTTTGAACTTACATGGCTATTTTTTGTGGGTTAATATTCGTTTTCATTATTTTTTCATCGTATTGATTTCAAATCTCGTTGATCAAACAAATAGGTAAATAAGAATCAACATAAAACAAATTCGATGGACTATTGCGATGTAAAATTCGTTATATTAGTCGTTTCTGTTAACTATACAAGAAGACCTTTAGTAGTAAAGAATTTTTAATAGCAAATCGAATTTTACGCCAATTATATTCCTATAGAAATGGAAAAAAAACATTAGACATTAGGGGGGGTAAGATGATGTTTACTATTAATAAATTAATTGTATCCAAACCATTTTTTTTGTTCAGATTGCAGTATTTTTCCAAGTTCCCGTTAACTGTATTAAATGTTAAATGGTATTGTCTGCATAGCCGAAACCATCAACATGGTGAGCACGTTCCACCAATCTTCCCAATTCTCATGTTATTTACATCGTTGTGTTTGATGATGTCACGATAATGTTGACTTTAATCATGAATTATTTGTAAATTGCGGCACTTTATTTGGTGACTTTTTTACTTTTTACGTTAGTTAATACGTTGGATATAATTGGCATATTAAACATTTTATAATAACAGTTTTGATTGAAATTCTATTGAGAGGTGAAAGGATTATCATCATTTCTGTCGGTATGTTTTCAAATCACTATTGATATGGCCAATTAAGTGTGATTATATAACAATGATTTTAAACTTTGCTCTTTTACTTGATGTTTTCCGGCGATTGGATAAATTGCCACTTCCAGGCCCTCAATTTTTGATACTTATAAAATATTTGTATAATTTTCATTTGTTTTCAAAAGTGTTTCGCATTGGAAACTAATGCAGCAAGTGGAGGGATACAGACATCGTAAAACTGTTGTTTGAGCCACAGATTGCAAACCCTTAAAAAGGTGAGTACAAGAATAGTGAAGTAGTCTCAATCATGTCTTTTAATAAGGGATACATTTGATTGTTGTGCTAAGGGCAATGTTTAAAAGTCATATTATTTTAATGTTTTACTACGTGAAATAAACATGGCGAAAAGTTGAGGTTTACGCCATGTACAATATTGATTATGAAATCGTTGGTTGAGCAACAGGGCATATAAGGTGAAAAGTGTTATTGAAAAAACATTCTTTTAGTGATGCGATATTAAAGTTTTTTAATATATACCAAATATTCCATAAACATCGTTGCGAATGCAATGTTCGATTAATTGCCACATGCGTTGCCAAACATTTTAAAAGCAACATATTGATATTACAAGAATACCGCGGGTCGTATCTCTTTTTCTATTATTGTTTCTAGAGGACCATGTCAATTATACCATACTATCTCTTTTCCTATATTACTATCATTTGTAGATGAATATACGGCTAGGTTTAGTTTGACTTATAACCAATTGAACTAAATATGATTTTAATATATCGCGGGACATAATCAGTCCCCAGCTATCGTCCTAATTACTTTGAGTTAGTTGACTATCACTGTCAGACAGCAAAATAACGAAAGGAATCTTCAATGTTAAAATAGAGTTCGCAGGTAACATTGCCTTTGTTTGGTATTGGTAAAGTAATAGTTAACTGACTGCACTGTATATCTGCTCATTTAGGGACTTATTAGCACAATCTGTAAACATAATTTGTATTTAGAAGTTCTTTAAAATTTAAAGTAAATTAATTTTTATGTACCATTAATGGTAGACCTTAAAAAGATGAGTATACCATACATACCAGTCTCATTCATTCGCTGAGTAAGAAATGTTTTAATTCTGTAGTAAAAGACAACATAATATTATGTCCCTTAAATACAATTTAAACTATGAACAAAACATAGGGATGTCAAAAGTGTTAAATCTGCTGGCGACGATATATTAGAACAAAGGGATTAAATTTCGATTGTACACTTCCATGCCGTAAGCCAGGTAAGGCATTGCCACTATTGCAATGTTCGATTTACTGCCATTTCAATGTACATTGCGTGAAACTCAACCTTTGGATGTTATTTTTTCTACATAACCTCATGTTGGTCATCATAAATCCACAAAATTCATCACTATTCATTTTTTTTTTCCAATCGTTTAGTTAGTTTGATTCATTGGCTGGTATTTGTTGAATTTATCTTTAAAATCATTTTCATTACGAGAAAGAGTTTAGGTGCCTGTTTAATATGACAATTTCGTCAAGGAATTGATTGCCATCTTTGTACTTCATGGCCACAAAACGATCTGGGAGTTTTCTTTAGGTGTGCCTAAGGGTGGGTTAAGCGTCTAAGATTCATGGGTTTGCCAGGCGTGATTCATAATATCATATAATAAAGCGTTTCTGTCTGAGTTAGGTTAGTAAATGTTTCCCAATATCAAAATCGCGGAGATCCAACAATCCGTCACCTTCTTCTCCTCAGGACTAATTAATGCTTCGCTCGCTGATGATTGAAATCATCACAAAGGTAACTAAATTTCTAACAAAGAATCCTTTATATCGGGTTTATATGTATCGAGATTTCCCCCCCGTTAAATAACAGAGATATCTATTCTCTTTCTATTCAAGCGTTAGCATGAACCAGTACGATACCGGTATGAACCCACTTCCTATATGGATAAAGAATTTTTTATTTATTCGTTAGTATTAGTATCTGTCTGCTCATGCTCCGTCTTTGGATCTTTTAGCACAATTATATAATATTAATCTTGACTGTCATATTGTATTCCTTCGTTTTCGATTTCCAGATTGTTATTCCTTCTTATAGTTTCTATGTTAAGGCATGCTCGTCTTTAATAATCGTCCTTACTTACTAGTGAGAGTTACAGTTTCTCATTAATATCAGTAACTGACAAGTACTGGGTTAAAGCATCTCCCTACACTGATTAGTATTTTCCCCTTTTGGGATTCTTTTAAAGGACGTTTAGATTGGCAAATTAAAAATTTCAATTCTAATGTATTTATATTACAGGCAATGTAGTTTGTTTTTAATATTAATATTAATGTTTCTATATTAATATTTTGGACGTGGTTATATTCCGTGCTTATTTTCTGAGAGTAGGGTCACGGGGCACGTAAGGAGGTAAGTTATGGTCCAAAGATCATATCACGCTTCGTCGTTATCAACTGACCACTGCCGCGTGTGTGTTCAGCTTCATTACCCACTTAATCACAAGATGAACACAAATCAGGTTCAGTTTATTCATGATATTTTTTCAATATTTTTATCAGCCATTCAGTTCCAACCCCAGCTTGTCTTAATGGAGCGTAAGTAAGCATGAAACTGTAGGACCAATCATTCTTTTTAATATTCTTTGATATTACAACATAGTAAAAATTTGTTTTTAATGCAATGACACCTCTTACTTCAGGTAAGAGGGAAAGCAATTCTTACAAGCATGGAGTTATTGCAAGGGTGACAATGAAAGTGTCGTTGTAACCATTTCATGCATCCAAGGAATTGTTCCCTAGTTCATTGTGTCTACCACAGAAAAAAATTCTCTGTAGGAACAGAAATAGAACAAAGTAGTAATTCTACCAAAAAAATTTTCAACTCAATCGGGAACTAATAACATTATTACTCTATTATATAGAGGACATAATATTATCTTACAATATTAACAAAAATGTCAAGTAACAACTTTCAGAATTTCTCAGTTAAAATATTGATTGTGTGATAAAGAGATAATTGAGTTTGGTGTATGCGGCATCGCACTTTAAGTACAATGGGCTTATTATTAATACTACCACAACTAATGGCGTATCACCAACTAGACAATTCCATCAGGGAACGCAGAACCAGGATTTGAGCCCATACAATTGATCCTAAGAACAGCACAAATCAATTTAATGGATGGTTTCCTGATCATACAAATAAACACCATTTCAAATAATAAACGTATATCGAATGTCATAATGTAGACTTAAATATAATGAATATTTATTGGATGTCTAATGGAAGAATTCCAAGATCGAGCGTCGTTTCATTTAACTCGGTACTCCATGGTGGTGAAGCATTTGATCTATCATGATGTCTTATATTTGGTCCATAGATCTACTTGACCAACCTGTAGATGTTGACAACCTGATTGAAACCTGTCGTTTTAAACCAACCCTAGCGTAAAAGTTCGCAATAACAAAAGACATTTATGTTTTGTTTAGAAAATACAGAAATATTAAAGTCAGTATATTTGTCACACATAATTAAACGTTTTACCCCTGCGAGGGCTTTTACCTAACTGCGTTTCCGTCCATGTTCAGTTTATTTCGACTTTTTATGGAAGTCTTCAAATTTTTTTTGGCTACAATTCTCAAATTTTACGATGACATACAGAAGTAAACTGAAAAAAAATAAATAAAAATCTTAGTTTGCTTCGTAAAACCAAATATCTCACTATTCATTTCCTCTATGCGGTCACAACTAAGTATAGATTTATTAGAAAGGTAGAAACATATCTTATATCATTGGAGGTCATTTGAAAAATGCGTGTAATTCCGGAAAACAGATAAGATCTTAGCATGTGCCTTAGGCTAATTTTAGTTTGTAATGGCACTCAAGGTTACTTTTTCATACCAAAGGCGACATTGTGGGGCATCAAGACTTGAAGTTCCATAAGTCACTTTACCGGACCTGTATACCAGTTTAGGCAAACCCTTATATTGTTTAGTTAGTTTTGCTCATCGCTTTCGTTTCGTTCAATAGTATTTCCCTCCCTTTCCATTGATCTGTTTTAAATACTCTTTATATTCCTGTCTGTTTATGACGTGTCCCTGATTAGGTCTCCGATTAGGGAATCTTTACACACAGTAAAATTTCCAATGATATAACACCAGACTCTTTAAACGCTAGAAGACGTTTGTAAATGTGTTTATGATGTTTTCGTTCATATCTCCGGCTTGCTGCCATTGTCGATAAAACCGTTTTTAAAAGTAGCGTCTCGTTTCAGATAAATCAATTACTTCAAAATTTACACAAATAATATACTGTTAACCAACATATTTTCGGATGTGATTACAAGGTCGACTTTTGTAAGAGTAAACAATATATCGTAAACATTATATATAACTTTTAAGTTATGTGTACTGCAAATTTTCATAGAACAATGAGAATGAACAATGCTATAAAATATATGCGATGTTCAAAACATTCTCTTCAAAAATATGACATTTCAGAGTGATAATATTAATAATAAAGTGACTAATCCGACTATTTTTTCATCCGATCTATGGGGTCAAATATATATAAATAGGAAAAGAACAATAACGAACATAATTTTATTAACAGTGTTTCTCACTTCTATGTTGCAAAGGTTTGCAAGGTTTATACATTATACAAACAATTGAATGTACTACTTTTCAGAGAGCTTAGTTCATCAAAAACTTATGGGTTTTCAGAATCCGAGTACATGCTATACAAACCTTTGTAAGCTGTTTATCGGCACAATTACCCACTGTCAGTTGCGATATATGTTTCGCCATGAAAATGGGGAATCGGGGGGAAAATCGATTAAAGAAAATGAGAAATCACATCGCCCGAAAAAGTCGTTCGGGAATAAAAATGAAAATTTAAGTCGTCGCAAAAAGCCGTTTGTGAATAAAAACATATGATTAGACGTTGTCATTAAATTTGTATAAAATGAAATTAAGAGGTCCTTAACAGTACGTGTGAGTATAGAAAAAGTAAATTAACGTTTTTATCGAATAACGTCCGTTTCGGTATAAAAAAGTAAACCCATGTAAACGTCGTCTTCCAATACGTTTGGTATAAAAAGAAAAGGAATTAAGTTTTCTTATTAAAGTCTGTGGAGTATAGAAGAAGAGAAGAAATTAATACGTATATTAAAAGTCGTTTAGGTATAGAAAAGGAGAAATTAAGATCGGTCGTCATAATGTCGATAGGTATAGAAAAGGAAATTAAGGGCGTCTGTCAAAAGTCGTCGGTAGGTATCGAAAAGGGCGAAAATAAGTAGTCGTCCAAAAGTAATTAGGGTACAGTTAAAGGGCAGAAAATACGTTGGGTTTACAATATTCAGCGTGACACCTGAAGTAAGGCAATAGGACAAAGAAAATTGTACAACTCACTTGGATTAGTATAAGTCTTAAAATACAAAAACAAAAGAAAGAGACAAAAGAGGTAGTAGGACATATGATCAACATTTTCGAACAATGAAACTTCATTTTGTCGATGTTGCGTTCAAGGTTCAGTCATCGAGCCGTTGTAGAGTAAAATAACAACTTCTGTATAATCAGGATATGTCTCCTTAAAGAAGTTTCATCATCCTAAACAGACGAATAAATGCACATCGACATCCAAAATTACCATATTACCATTGATTATGTATAGCTATTGCCATACTTGGTAAAGATTTTATCTTCAGATGGATGAGTGGTTAAGTGTGTCTTAATATTTTCCAATTTTTCACTTCGATCCGCAACTCAGTGAGAAATTTACATGTAGTTGTTATGTAATGACACTAGAATCACATGTATAGTTATGAGAATAATGGAGATAACTCCTATAGCTTTTTTTTATCAATACATCCTAATGGACGGTTCATATTCATTTTGATTTAGGTTAAGAGTAACTTTCTAGCATCTAATCATGATATAAACAAATCAGTTATTTGAGTAAATCATGTTGATTTTTAATTAGAGATCTAGAATGATCTATTCCTAGAAAGGTTATGTGTGTTTAACTTGTTTAACTGTTTTTTAGTTAGAAATTTTCTAGAGTAGCAGGATTCTCTCCAATATTCTTTGAATTACGGTTTTAGCTATATATACTCCAGCCTGTCACATGGCTTAATCAGAAACTGTAATGATAACCTTAAATACGGACATATCAAGATTTGTAACAGCGCATATAAGATAGATTCTATTGGGAGAGAGAGGTCTATTGCTAACTTTACTGTGAATTATTACAACACACTTTGCGTGGATTTATTCATATTGCACTGGAACTTTACAAATCATCGCGTTGAGACATTCAATTTCCTTGTGAATTTTGTGAATTTATTGTTAATTTGTGAAACCTGGATGGATCAAAGGATGGTATACCAGGGACATTCGCATACAGATAAAGTAACACTTTCAATCATCGTACTACTCATGTACCACCACCAGATTACTTAAGGACATTGTAAACCATCTCTGTATCTATATTGCTATATATATATAAATGGTGTGTTGAGAATTTAGCTGCTGGTTTCTCATTTCTGTTATTCGTTCAGGCGTAACAGTATGTTAACTCCGATCTATTATTTTCTCAAATGAGGTGCTCGTGGGTCACTCTCTGACCTCTAACCGGCGTGAGAATACATATTTTGACAATTAATTACATTGTGACCAAGGTTTACGCAGTCTACTGATTTGACAATGAGAAATAAATCTATCAGATGAGGCCAATACATTACTCGGTTGTCACATTTAAGAACAGAAATGCTTAATTCACGATATATTATGCAAGTACCTGCGTAAAGCCTAATTGTAAAAGAACAAGTCATAGTAAAATTACTTCGATTAGAAACGCTGGACATTCGGCTCAAAGCCCCGTGTGAAATAATGCTGAACCATAACTCATCGCATGTGAGGTCCACCACGCATATAATGCAGGCATAACTTGAACTCAAATACGAGCGATGGATATGATAGAGTTAAAAATATACACACGGCCTGACATACACAAGAAGAATCGATATCTTCAATGGACAAATATAATTAATAAACACATTAACGTTTAGGCCCAAACATAAGTCCCTTATCACGAACGCTATCCCCCTCCCAGACGTAGTGGGGTGTCAAAGGCCCCATGGCAATGGCATTGTCGTTTGAAAAAAATAAAAACGCCAACATTCTCAAATTGAGCGTTCGCCAATCTGGCATCGCAAGCCAAAGACAACAGATAATTGCATATCACATAATACCATACATATTTAAAATACCAGCTGCAAAACATATACCAGAACCGGAAACTTACACTATTTAGTTTACATTCCGACCATCAGGTGAAATTTAGGTTTTAACCGGTTGAATGATGCAAAGATACCAACTGTTACGGCATTTTCAACAATCGTCTCTTTCTTAGCAACCGGACACACTGACTAAATCGAGCAGCAACTATATTTCACCATTCGCCTGCACTGCAACGTACTGTTTGTTATTGGAAGCCGACATAATAATGTTTTTATGATGCAATTTCACGAAATTAAATTATTAAACCACAAAAATATAAAAAAATATCGCTGATTTTTAATCTTAACCATGTCCAAAAGAATAATAATCTTTTGGGCGGATTATAGTTTTTGTGTTGCCTTTGGCAACGAGAAGAACTGACTGGTGCTGTTCCGCACTTTACAACAAGCAACGTATATTAATACTGTTTGCAAATTTGTATAATAAAGAATAACAGGAAGCCCGATACATAAGATTCGACGTTATTTTTCATGTAGGGAATTTTAGATTTGGTTAACGTTAAATAGAGTGATTGGCAGCACACGTCATTTCCATGAGATTAACATTATTCAACACATATGTAAGCAACAAAATTGATAATCAATCTTAATTGTCAGGCTTAATTTCGTAATAAAATATGTCGAAAATAGATATTTTACTTCTGTAGAAACACCAAACTTACCCGTCGACGCGTTGACGTTCAGTTTTTAGCTGTCTACATTACGTATACCATTATATAAACTCAGATATGTTTTGTTCTCAGGTAGTGATGCACTATTATGAGGCAGCTTTTTATGGTCATAGAGAAATTGTGGAACTTTTGTTGAGCCATGGAGCAGACCCGTAATTCGGTGGAGTATTATTTTCGTCAATTCAATTGTTTATATCTCTTAATACGTCAACTAAAAAGTACGCAAGTTGTATAAAAGACAAAATAAAACATTTTTTTTTGGTATTACGTTTCTGATCGCTCAGATTGGTAGTTTAATGTATACATGTAACACGAAAATAATCTGGCGTAGTTTTTGGCTTTAGGAAGTTTTTACAATGCTTATACACAAACTAGTCGCACCATAGACAAGTTTATGAAAAAAAATTTCGATAGTTGATACAACTGCTCTACATATTTTGCTATGGTGTGTAATATGAAAACGTTGTTATTGAGTGTGCGTTAATGTTTTAATAGAATTGGTTCCCTGTAATAATAGATATGCGTACTATTTCTGTGATCTCAGCCATTTACCAGTCGATACCCATTTTGCCTCCATCTATTAGCTAATATATAAACTTGGCCATTACAGTTACAATTTCGAGTGGTGTTTCCGAAAATATAACTGCTAGAGACCTTGTCATTTGATAGTAATCAATTAGGTTGAATACTATTACATGAGTAAAGATTGAATGGTCTGTAATCGTTAGAAACTACTCAATAATTGAGATTGTCTTTGTCAACTTGTGAGAAGGGAAGTTAAACCCCGTGTTTGTCTCGGATGATAGTCAACTGCTGTATGTTAGAAACTTTACTTTCTACACTTATAATGACCCGCTGGATGAATGGTGGGATTTCGTGATATAATCTGTTCTATAAACTCACTGACATGCTCCAAAGTACCGGGGGGATTTTTAGTGTCACATTCGAAGGTAGTTGGTCAATAATATCTAAAGGCTATTGTACGCTCTATATACTGCATTATGGACATCTGTGTGGCACATTCATCTCATTGATGAGATTTAAATTCGTAGGTACTACAAAATAATCCAATGTCAACGTGGGCAGGGGGTTGTGAGTCAATGAATTGTCTCCGTGTTACTACATTCTCAGACTACTCCTGTTAGATCATTGTATAAGTCTGACTCTAAGCATTTTAGGTGTTCTCGCTCACCGGTATTAGCTGTATGGTGTTTTCATATCTAATAACCCTACTAGGTCAGGTTCGTTAAGTGTTGATTGCCTTCCTGATTCTATAGCATGTGCACGACAATAATGTTAGATTGTCGCTTAGATAAGATGGTACAGACCACACCGCCAAAACATGATTCCGAGTTTCTTATAACATGTCAAACATACTCGATGATAAGGATTCCAGTTTCTGATTGGTTATCAAGTAAGCACGGATCTCACCAAACTTATGGTTGATTGGGGGCGGGGCCGTCTCGTTTGTTTTTGTCTTTCTTCCTTGAGTCGGGGGTATAGAACTCGTATACCAGATAATCAAGTATTTCTCTGTAACACTACAAAGATACATTGGATCACATTATACTGGACCGTGTAGGTGTGTTACCATAACCCTACCTACTTTCAAGCTACCAGTATATCTCTGACAGCGGACATTGCTTTGTTTATGTTTACCTCATATAGTGAACATGTACATGTAAACACTGTCACTAAACCCAGTACGTATTGTACAATTTATACGTCTAAGTGCGCCAATGCAACCCATGATTATTCACCTACAACTCAGGCATTTTAACCAATGTACAAGTGTAAAGCGCCAAATACTTTACCTAAGACTAAATTTCATCCCGGACGGAGCAGCCAAACTTTATATTCACAATGGTTGACGAATATTATTTATATCTTTTCCTGGGGGATCTTATCTTGTTATAGACATGGCGCTTAACTGTGAACAGACAAAGGCCTTGGTATACCATTTAACAATTTAATAAGCATACAATATATGTACAAATATTAAAAATGTGGTCTATGTGTTGGGCACCACGACCTCCTACTGATTTTACAGTTCACAATCGAGTTTTATATCCGTGCATCGACCACGATTCAACGCGTCCCGCTATTAAAGCGTTCTCAAACATCTTGAATCTTCTATGTCACTTCACCACCCATACCATGATACGAACCAGTCATTCTTCACATATGTATGTAGACATCTAGTCCATATTATCACCAAGCACAACAAATTATAGTAATATTCGCTCCATCACCTTGGTGGTCTTCTCCCTTTGTCTCTGCTTCCAGCATTGCGCCCCAAGCTGACCATACCTTTCCTGGTTTCCCTCTTAGTTTATCAACTAAGTGAGGTTAACTATCCCCTGACTAGATAATATATATGTTACACTTCAACAATGTTCTTGACCGTCGAACACGTGGTGTCCTCCAAGTTAATGTCTTCTTCAGCTATGATGCCCACGCACACACATATATAACAGTAATTAAAAATAAAGTTAAAAACTTAAAAACGCAACAGTTTGATTGATCTAATTTCAACACTTGTGGATTATATGTGATTATCTTCGTAACCCAGAAAATTTTACTGCACGTCAAAAATGAGGAAATTTCAAATCAAAAAATAGGGGGGGACATGATTCTGTGATCTTTTAAGACATTGAAATGTTTATAGTCAAAACCAGATATTATACATCAATGTGTTCATAGCAACCACAATATGGACTACATTAAATATCAATACAGATAAAATAACAATTGTGATCTAAGGACAGTCGGAAAATGAACGTTAATACAAATTAAAAACGATATAATCATATTATAAAATTACATATGTTCAAAAATTACATTATCAAACTTGGGTTTTGACTCACAGGCGTTACAGAAAAGAACAAATATGATAATTTGAAAGACTGGCGGGACATAGCAAACATAAATATCAGGAAAAATAGATGATTTATATTCGGCAAAGTTGCCTGAATCAGGACGACAAGATACCTTGATAAATTTGAAAAAAAAAGATCGGGTGTATGAATAAGAGACTAACCCAAATAATGACAAATATGCAGAAAAAAACAACATGCAAACAAACATTCATACTGTAGCGTGCATTATAGTAATAAAAGCAACAGAGATTGAGAATTGAGAGCGAGAGTACAGGAGTTCGAAGACTCAATGAAAGTACACCTAAATAATTTTTTAACCTAAAAAATAGCGTGCTAAATAGAAGCTCAAAATGTAAACATAAAATTAAAAACCGCAGAAGGATATTAAAAAAAAATGACTTACATCGTAAATAAGTGTTCATTCGCAATGATCAAATTCTATCCAATAACCTATGATATAGGTAATCACCTCCGTAAGCAGGAAAATATAATATATTTTAAAAAATCCGTCATTGTAAAAATATCGTACAATGAGGGAAAATGAGAAGGCTCAAACCCTTTGCATGCTCTCTTAACATACTGGTTGTTCCATTTGACAATTTAAAACTGCATGCCTTTTATAAGAGGCATGTCATTGTACATTAAAAACAGACGTTTTAATATATTTTTTTTATCAAAAAATTGGCATGTGTGTAAATAAAAAAATATGCATAATTTAAAGCAAAAAAGTATGTTAAGGTACCTTCTGTGCGAATGATAAAATGAACAGCACAAGCCATGAACATATTAATAGAAATGAAATTAACAAAATATTATTTTAGCCAAAAATTTCAAAAATCCGTAAACTTAAGAAAAAAATAACAAAGATGAAATTAACAGTATGATAATATCAATAACTCAAGTGTAAAAAAGTAAATTTTATTCAGTACACGTTATTAACGTCATAACGATTTCTGGCATAGTACAGAATTATCATCGCTGTTTATGTGTATGTAAAAATTACGAAACTCGATTATGTTCTACATGTACCATAAAAATTGTAATAGAGTAAATAACATCGAATTAAAAACCTAAATTAAAAGCAAACGTTACACAATATAAGTTTAAACAGAAAATAAAACATTATACATAACCTACAAACATACATTGATAATGCATGGAATATATTATGTCAATAGTACAATATGTACAAATATTACAATTTTTTCAGAGTTTGATTTTCATTTTCTTTCCTTTAAGTCATCCGTCTCTACTGTAGTAGCAGGTTAGTTGTAGTTTGTTTTGAGAGATCATTACGTGTTGTTGACGGTCGTTGTAGTGGAATGGACTAGAATGTTTTTGCTGCAGCTTGTCTTCTTGAGACCAGAGATGAAGCTGGCACTTATTATAATACCTAATCAGAGGCGAATGCTACTGATACCGTTGTGTATTATCAACCTCGAAATCCAGGATGCCAACGTGACACGTCACGGTCGCCAATATAAAAATATAATCAAAGGTTGAACACACACACACACACATACAGTGTTCGTTATCTGTAGTCACTAATTAGGTTGGAATTGGGCAGAACTGTAAGGATTCAAGGTTGGATGTTGTTTGCAATTGAAGTGCCTGGACCTTCCCATAATAATTGTCGACATATAATATTCCTATAGCTAAATTACCTGAACTCTACAATAATATACAAGTAACACAACCAATTAGATGCCGTTCGCATACATCTATTATGCCCAGAGAAGTGTCCTGAACCCAAGAATAGGCGCGATGAGCCAAGACTGCCTCCTCTGTCTCTCATCAGTCCGAGCTCAATTAACTTAGCAGACATTGAATTTTAGCTGGATGTGTAACCTGTTTGTCGAGAATAATATACGGACATCGAAACATAAATGTCTGTAGTAAAACAATATTACATATATACGTAGGAGCCTATGCTTATATATCAGACTGTGTAGTTCGTTTGAGCGGATCTATCAAGCATAAGCAAGTGGGTACGCACTACATTTGTCCTGCATAAGAACTACACGAATGTGCTGAGAGCACTAGACATTGAGTCTACTGGAGTATTTTAATTCTTCAAAATAATATCCAATAATACGTACAAGTACCTGATGATAAGTTTTCGGTATAACAGGAATAAGAATTGCCCAATAGATAGGTTTTGTTTTAATATAAAATTGTTGACATGCCATAGGAATTTACAAGATTTATATTTCAGCTTGAATTAACATTGAATGTCGAAAATATCCCATCATTTTACTATCGGTTAACTAATTAGATTGTGTTACTAAACCAATTCTATGCATTATCATCAAACACTCGATAATACGCGATAAATAAATGATCCCAGTGAATAAATATTATTCTTAGGTGGCAGAACCAAGAAACTTAATAAGCAATCTTACATAAAGTGCAGTTCCGGTATAAACATCATACTTCAATCAAGCAGTTTCTGAAACAAATGATACAATTCAAGAACAACTAGCGCCTTGCAGGTTGTAAGTTTAATGGGGACGCTAGTAGGGAAAGGACAGACAACCGCTCTCTGATATTTGGTTATGATCAAAACAGGGCAGAGCCCTTGTCTTTAACGCATACGCCTAAAACTCATCCATTATTCATCTTGGAAAGTCAGGCTTAGATGTACCAGTTCAAAAAAACGTGTTCTCATAACTTTGAGTATGAGGGAGAGAATGAAAGGTTACCGATCGACATCCTAGAACGTTTAATATAAGATAACCGTTATCATCTGCATTAATAAAGATACTAGCCACTATATACAGAAGTACATTCTGATAGCATGAAATTGTAGGGTGGAACTTGGAATACTACTGGATGGAGAAGTTGAACCGCCGCCAAAATAAAGGAACTTTATGAGTAAATGATTAGCATAGCCTATCAGTCTAAAATGGAACGTTTTTTAAATGTTGTAAAGGTGAAAGGGTCAGTATGTCCAATAGAAAATTCAAACGATACAAATATATTAACAGCACTGTGATATTTTAGGTCAGTTTGAAGGCTGGGCGACATGGTCCGAGACCAAATATCTTGCGTCATGTGATCCAATAAGGTTACAAAATGTAAGTGTTCGGGCATTGGAAGTCTGTACTGCAATAGGTTTCAAGTACAACAAATAATTGAGTCCCTGTCAATTTTGTTTCTAATCCTTTAAGCGATGTCCCATGTTATGCAAGTTTGGGCACAGCTGTAGAGTCCCAACAGATCGTTTCCCCATACGTTCATCTCACCAATCTGTACCGACAGGAACCTAACTTTGCAAAAAAAGTAATAACATCTATACCATAACTGGTCATTTGGAGTTAATATAAATCTATCACGCATACGTAACAAAATGTGATAGCAGATTTCTAACTCGCGACCACTTTTACCGATTTACTCTTACTTTAATCTAATATATTTTTGAGCGATGTATAACCGCGAATTTGTGAGGCTAGGTCCATGGCAAACATTAATGTACATTAATGCCAGCACACCTCCCAAACTAAATAAGTATTCCATGTAATACCAGAAATAAAATGAAAAAGGACAAGAGATGTATATTTGATTAGCCCATAAGAAAATCATGGTTTCGTTGAGAATACTTTTTCGTGTCCATTTAACATTATAAGATATAACGTCTTTGGAATGTTACGCTGGTCCAACAGATCAATTCTATGTAAATCTAAGAAACGTTTGATGGCATTACGTTTAGGGACATCACTTTCTTGGAATATAAATTACATCAGGTGATGCTTTTCCAGAAAATGGTTTCATTTTATGTCAACTGTCCATGTTTTACGCTCTTTATAATCTGAAGTCGTACGTGTTGTGAAAGGAGAAAATATAATGTCATTGATAAAAGGGGTGCATGTGTTTCTAAACCGATAGTCCTTTTATTATTTATTTGCTCATACCTTTGTTGCGTCAGTACCTTATACAAAGAGTTTGGACTACAGCTCGATTGTCTGATTTACCTCGCAGCTCCTAAGTACAGATGCTTGACCCGAATCTTTTTATTTCTACTCGAACTTGGAGCTTTTCGAACAAATTTCTGTCTCCTATGAATTGAGTATAAACCATGTGGCTCTGTAGTAATGTAACTTATTAGCTTTAGAGTTTGTTCCTTCGAATAACTGGTTCCAAATAACAAGTACGCTGCTTTCTTATGTATGCTAAAAAACATTTGCTCTTGTCAGTATTATATTCAACTAATAATCTGGGTCCGACTTTAATACTTGTCTTCCTATCCTATTCATAAACAACTAAATGATTTGGGTCCGATGGGACTTTTACTTGTCTTCCTCTCGGAACTATATAAACAACTCGATTATTGGGTCCCATGGGACTTTTTACTTGTTATTTTCCTCTTGCTATAATAACAACTAATGATTTGGGTCCGATGGACTTTTACTTGTCTTCCTCTCGCTATATAAAAAACTAGATGATTCGGGTCCCATGGAACTTTTACTTGTCTTCCAACAACTTGATGATTTGGGTTTATTCCTGAAATTTACTTGTCTTCCTCTCGCTTTAAAACTAGATGATTTGGGTCCGATGGACTTTTACCTGCAGCTAAACCTTCCTCTCTCCTTTCTGTATGGAATATTTAAATATACCATCGATCTATAATGAACATCATTTTCTCCTTTTGAGTAGAGGTGATGCATGGACTTTAACCAAACATTTAAAGCATGTTTCTAAATGTGAGACATTTCCCATTTTCCTGCTTTATATAATCTTTACACTTTTTATAAAAAAAAACTTTCAATTTAAAAAATGTATTCACTGAAAATCACACTCCAAGTACGATTTTTATGAAGTATATTTACAAACTTTAAGCTCTGATTCTATTTGGCACAATCTGGAAAGGTACCCCCGGGGTTAAAGCCATTTGTATTTACAAGTTCCTGAATACTTTCCAATTAAAATACAATCCTCCAATGACCAAATTTGGTTAAAAACATGCAGACTTCTTTGGAAAAAAAGATATTAACGAAATACCTTTTTTTTTCAAAAAATTGTTTCTGAGACATCCCCTAGTAATGACAGTGTGGTATCTAAGGAAGTGGCAGCCATTTTTCTTTTGCTCTGCTTAGTAACATTTTCACTGGCCAAACCCCCTTTATACAAGCATTGGGATAACTTGACACACGTGTATCATTCTAAACATTTCTTGTCTCAGATACACTTGCCCCCGATATTGCAAATAACAATGTCGAATTGAAAATAAAAACACTGCAACATTGACAATATTTCATTGAATTCTTAATAGATGAATGTGTTTTCACTATATCCCCAACATATGCAAATACTAACTAATATATCCATTTCACTAGGACATGTAGCATTATGATTTACACATTATTTCTCACCTATTGGGAAACCCTCATTAGTAAACTTGACACGTTTTCAAATGTATACAACTTCCCTTACTCCCAAGGATGTTTTGACCAAAATTTAATTAGACAATCCATGATAGTTGTCGACTCTAGGACTGACTACCTGCTCCCGGGTATCGGGTAGGATTTGTCAGGTACGTAGTCACGTGTATGTATGGTCCCTTCGTCGGGTACGATGATATACGTGGAGATATGTGGTGACGGATTATTTTTGGATTTCTATTCACTTGCGTTTACTCTAATTTTTATTTGAGAAACATCTAAATGACAACTTAGAGGAGTTGACATGTTTTTCTTGCTAATAAATAGTTCCATATAGTTTTTAACAGGTGAGGGTTTTGTTTTACCTATTTGTAGGTGATATAACCTGGACTGCTAGGTGTATAGGTACATGAATGAGCGCGCGTGTGTCGATATTCACGCGCTTTATATAGGGGTCGGTGAGATCGTCTGAATGTAAACAAAAATGGCTGTCCTCAACCCGGGGAATGTCTCATAAACGATGTCATGGTATTAAGCCAGATATACTAATTTGTAGAACCTAAAATCATGTATATGATATATTCGGATAACTTCAATACTGGACTGCAAGTTTACTATTTCACCCTAAATTTGTAGATGTCTTTAAGCTAAAGTCTAAATTTTTTGTATACCCTAACAAAAACGAAGTTTGATTAATGAAAATACTTTCTCATTTTCGAGTGTCTACCTGAGTTGGAATCATGTTTGGATATATTTGTAGTAACGGGAAAAAGAAATATGATTACCTTTTATTGAAATAATGTCCCTTAAATACAGAGGCGGTCGTTGGGTAATATAATTATCCCTTAAATTTTACAGTTATGTAAATCAATGACTCTTATTAACGGATTCTATTTTCGATTGCAATACCCTACATTTTAATAAATATGAACAATACAGAAAGACTGTCAAAAGTGTTAAATCTGCTTGCGACACATAAACCATAATATTAGAAAAATGAGAACGAAGATATTCGATTTAGTTTGTAAATGATTTCTATGCCGTAGCCTGGCAAAAACATTGCCAACCAATGCATGTTCGATGTGTGGTGTCTAAACATAAAGTGAGTAAATGATGTTTAGTGATGTGAACTGTTAACTCCACTTTTTTTTGCTGTTGTAATTATATCCCATTTTTGCCAAACGGAGTTAATACATCGAACGGGCTGCAGGCACTTGTTTCTAGTCTGTAATACATATTTTTGTTAACGGATTGACAGTAATTGGATGATATCACGGTAATAATTCGGCTGTCGAAAATGTTATATCGGCCAAAATTAACAAATTACGTTTATAAATAGAATATTACTTGTCGTGTCGTAACTTTTAAAGGTAAGAACTTATTGATGGAAGATACTCTTTCCTTTACCCATATTGCCAGGTTATATGAAATTCATATCACATTTGTAAACCCTACTAAAAAGAGAATATACATGAACAGCTGTTTTTAAACAAAAATTCTAGTCATTTGATTTCAGCGACCGCATTAAAAGTCAGGCGGGCGCAATCAATTTTCGTGTCTTTAAAACATACTTCAGGTAATAATTCTGTGCACCTTGTTTATCAAGGATATCAAGGACGTAAATGACAGAAGGTGAACTTTTCCGGATATTTTGTAATAATTTTAAAACTGGCTGCAACTTTGTAGCTTAAATGTGTGATAAACTTTCAATTTATGTTAATTGGGGTCCAATTATAAGTTTGTAGCAATTTAATTACACAATCAAGCAATACATTTTATGTTTAATTGGGCCAATGACGCTATATTGAAAATGTATGCTTGTTTCTCATAAAACAGTATAACAACTGACAGTTTTCAAGCTATAGCCATTTACCTCTATGCACGTGAGGGCTGACTGTTACCTTTGTCATGTTTGCGTGCATATCACACTCTAGACTGCAGGCTTACCAATTTTTCATTTGATACAACAGGCTTTTAACTATTGATATGCAGACGACCTCTAATATGTGTACCCAGTATTATTAAAATAGTAATGCCAGGTGTCCGTTTATCAAGAGACGAAAATGTGTATCAACAGTGACAGTTAACAGGTAACAATTTGATACTTAATTTTGTTTTGGTTTTATAGACGGCTTATAAATTTCCAAAAGTGAAATTGGTCAGTGGCGTAGGAAGTTGAAACGTTATGGGGGCAAAGGTCCTCAGAACTTATCCGGAAATGATAAAAGAAAAAAATGATACACATAACACATGCTTTCGCATAGTAAATACGATTGTTCAGACCACATAGTAAATGGTGTTAAATACAATTCTAATGGCACTTATTTAAGAAACCATTTTTACCCAAAAAATTTTTTAACTACTGATAAATTTATAGAATAATCTAAATACAATGTATTGAAGTATTGTTTGTTCATTTCCTTATACATACCATGTAATGAATTTCATAGTTTACACTCATGTTATTGCCTGTTAGATCATGAAGGTTATTTTTCCATCGACCGAAATTGAATTGTACTTAAGTATCATGACGTCATAATACAGAACCTTTTCGCGGGGATTTTTAAAGCGGTGCAATCTTTTGCCGAACTGAATTAAAGATATCAATGTGCCACAACTCGATTTTTTATTGAAACTTGCGGTTAAAAGCATGTTGGAAATTTATTCCTAATTAGCACCTGATTGAGTTATTTCAATCAAATTATAATTATTGATTCTATACTTATTGCAGTTAAGTTTTTAGACATGGAATGACATGAAAAGGAAAGGTGAGTTCATATTTGGTTTTTCATCGATGTACAATCCCTGCTCTTTTGGAAGTCCGTGTTTGTCAGGCACACGTGGTCGGGCGAATATACGACATCGGCAGATGTCTATTGAGCCATGGGGCAGACCCTAAAAATGGGGAAGTATATCATGCTCATACCAGTCTCGTTTGTCTGAGTAAGAAATGTTTTGATTTTGTAGTAATTATACACAATGAGCGTTCACTCACTTCCACCAATCGTTGGCGCCCTGTCAATTTAGATAGTGTTGTATGATATCTGTTAATGTTGACTTTCATATTTCGGCATCGGAAATGTTTCCGATTGTAATACTCTACAATTTAATTATATGACTTGGTTTTGTGTTGCTTGTTAAAAGTGTTCATTTTACTGCTTGCACCCTAATTTGAACAAAGAGAACAAAGGATTCAATTTCATGCCATAAACTCAACGAAAGCGTTGCCACCAATGCAATATTCAAATTTATTGCCATTTCAATGTAAAGAACCTTTGGATGTAATTTATTTTGGGCAACATAACCTCTTATCGGTCATCATAAAGTGCACATTAAAAATACATCATTATCAGTTCTTTTTAATCGAATCGCCACATTTTAACTTTAGATACAATTGTTTATCTAGTCACGGGTCTATATTTTTAGACAATATTCCCAATTTTCCCATTCCCCTGTTTTTACATATTGAATGTACAGTTCCTTTGTACACTCTTTATGAAAAATGAACTGTTATATATTGTAACAGTGGTACAATGTTTACAGACGTCGCATTGTTTGCTGTGGTCTGCACTCGTTGACATTATTGTGCTTTACTTGTTGAGATGTTTTATTTTTAACATTTAATAATCAAACAATTTGAAATATGTATTGAGCAAAAACATATATTTGATGATAGGATTTATCAAACATCTTTTGTCAGTGGTTATACTTTTCTATTTTTTAAAGATTATTGATGTGGCTATGAATTACCTGATGAAATAACAATGACTTTACCAAATTATATTTTACATGGAAAACACCTTATTAATGAAACAACGTATTATTAATTTACGGATAACAAACAACAATAAAAACGGATAAAATTTTTGACCATTAAAGTGCTGAAAAATCAATCGTATTTTAATTTGGTCATCGGGTTAATATATTGCAAAAGTATTTACTTGTTATCATTATTTTAATCGGCATTTTGGCATCGTCCGATGACCATGATTGTGTAAATTTGTAATGTCTTAATGAATTGTAATAAATTGATTACGCGGGTTACGAAACATTCATGGACAAAAGGAAGTCTCTTTTATGTTGGGACTGAATTTGTTTACTAGCCTTTTACAAACATACTTTGCGAAGTAATACGTTAAATGCTTTGCACTTAGTTATACAGAAATGTTACAAACGAGTGGCTGGAGAGCCGTACGTGGTGATGTCCTGAACTCTTGACTAGGGGGTTAGTAATTTTTTTCAAACGTGGTACAATAACACGAGCTTTCGCCGTTTTCGCCCTACTTTTGAAAAATTGAAACAAACATTCTCTTAACTAAAATCCCGTATACAACAGCCACGAGTCTGTGTGACATGTTTCTAGAACTAAAAGTGTTTTTTTTTTTCTATATCACGTGGACATAGTCCGAGTTTTCCCCCGCCGTCCGTCCTCATTACCAGTGCGTAAATTGACTATCACTACATCAGACAGCAAAACAACGAAAGCAATTTTCAATGTTTTTATTTGATTACAGAGGTTCGCTGGTAATCTTGTTTGGTAATCGTAGTGTTGTATACATCATCTTCTACTAAAATACGTCCTTTTTCCATATAAGACCATTGTATATATGTGCTGGTGTTGGATAACTATCATTGATATTCCACTGGTGAAATAACACTTTCCGGGTCGAGGTTTTTAACTTTTAACCCAAACTACATTTTTCTACATTGTCCTACGTCACAAATTGAAATAACGTTTTTTCAATACAATTACGAATTTTTGACACGATTCAACGCTCTCATCGAAAAAAAAGTTCTGATGACTAACCTTTTTCAAAAATGTGTGCAGGTCAAAAGAAAACATTTTGCTGTTTCTAAAATCATCATAAATATACGGGGTCAAAGTTGTGCTTTATGGTTTGTTGCGACAAAACTTTGTTATTATTTTTCAAGCACTTCTTGCTAAAAAAATTCAAATTCAAATCACTTTATTGTCATTAAAATGTAAAATATAAAACAAGCAATGGTTATAATTGACATTTAATTGCTAGATGTATTTTCATATCGGTGAACCGTAAACAAAAATGTTGTTCGACCGGCGATTGTAAAATGTTGTTCAAGTACCTATTGCAATATAAGTTCAAAAAATGTTCGGTAAATGGGAATGCAAATAGTTGTTTCATAGTTGAAATGATTTGTTATTAATAAAATTATGCAAACAATCAGATTTTGTATATTTTTGAGTGCCTATTTTTATAATGATATCACTTGCACAAATGGAGACAATTTGTTTTTGCAAATCAACCCTGATACTTTGATTTGCCTTTGAAACGATGATTTCAACGAAACTGTGAAACCTCATAACCAGGCAGATCATTTAGTGATTATTTACTTAACACACTCTAAGTTATTTTTTGAGCTTAAACCCACTATTATGTCTAATAACAAAGTTTCTCATCGAAATTAACAAGTCTATCATTAACATAGGATAGAAGTAAAAAGACTTCTCAAATCTATTTAACCCAATGACATTTTATAGTATTTTATTACCATTACTATCCACCATTAATAAATAAAGTATAATATTTTACTTATGATATTATCGCTCTTATTATATCGCTCTTATTATAATATTGGATATTCCATTACTTTGGGCACCATTCCTTCCGTTGTTTACAATTATGTGTTTGTATGTGAATACATCGGTAACGCATTCGTTTTCGTTTGGAGTGCAGCGAGTCAAAGTTCACCACACATGAAATGCGTCGATAGTGATAGCTGTATTTTTTTCTACTCCGGTAAAATATAAGTGACTTTTTTTTCTCTAGCAAGAGTTAGCTTTGGAGCCTTGGAGATAATAATCGCCATTAACAATATTGTAAATTGTACTGTATAGTTTAGATATAGTTTAAATATCGTCTCGAACAAAACTTACCATGTAAATGTACCGCATTCAGCGCTCGCTCGCATACCACGATGCAGTCCGCACTTGGAACGCCTCGGATGTAACTGTCGCACATTTACGTCCGATAAGCAAATATTGTGTTACGAGTGTTGAACAGGTTTTTTACATAGTAACGTTTATTCATGTTCTATCCAATTTTTAAGATACAAAATCAACAAGAATGTTTGTACCCAATATAGTTTCTTTTTTATATATATAACTGTGAATGCCATAGTTTGGAGATATATCTTCAGTTTGAATTAACATTAATCAGATTTTATATCACTGTGTCTGATTGTGTAACTAAAAACAATTCTATGATTTCATCAAACACTCGAATATACACGATAATTAATGATCCCAGTGAATAAATATTAATCTTAGGGACAGAACCAAGAAACTATTACGCAATCTTACAGTAAGGCAGTTCGGATTATACTTTATACTTCAATCAAGCAGTTTTTAAACAAATGATTACATTCCGAGGAACAAACTAGCAAACTGTAGGTATGCGTTTAGGGGACGTAAGTAGGGGAAGGACGACACCGCGTCTGATTTTGGTTATGATCTAAGAAGGACAGCCTTCTTAGCATACTCTGAACTTCACCATCATTATCTCGAAAATCAGGTTGTGGACCAGTTTATAAACGGGTTTCATAACTTCGAGATGTGGAAAAAAAGTTTACCGTTCGTCATCCTAGCACGTTAGATAAGACAATTTCATCTGCAGAAGATACGAGCCACTATATACAGAATACATGAAATAGTAGATTGGAACTGGACACTCTTGGATAAAAGACTTGAAGCCCCAAATAAAGAATTTTGAGTAAATGATAGGCATAACTATCATAGATAATGAACATGTATATGTTGTAAAGAGAAAGGTCATTATGTCATAGAATGTCAAACGTTACAAATTTCACAGACATGATTAGTCAATTGGAAGCTTGGGTCAAGGTCGAGACCAAATATCTGGTCAGGTTCCATTAGGGTTACAAAATGCATCTTCGGGCATAAGTTGTCTGTATGAAGAGGTGAAAGTACAACACATAAATTGAGTCCCTGGTTTTTGTTCTATCCTTTGGCGAGGTTATCAAGTTTGGGCTAGCTGTAGAGTCGCTACAGATATTTCATACATATATTCATCATGGCCGACAGGAACCAACTCAGAGTAAAAGTTTAATAACTGCTATAACAACTGGATGACTCGAGTCAAATGCCTTACCATTATTTCCCAGGCTCAACTGGAACACCTGGTCATTTTGATATATTAATATATATTTTCCATATACTTAAAAAAATAAGTGACACAAATTTATCTCAATTTTACCGTTTATCTTACTATTATGAATATGTTTTTGCGATTTTTAACCGTTGGCTGTTATGGTTAACATCAATGTAACAGTATGCCTATCTTCTCCCATCTAATTAATTTTCATTTGAGTACCTGATTAAAATTAATCAAGATCTTGGAATGTACAGCTGGACTTCTATGTAAAATCAAACGCCTTTTGTAGCATTACTATAGGATAATATAGTAATACATCAATTGGTGAAGCTTTTGCAGAAAATCATTTTATTGTGATTTACGCTTTTAATAACTAGCCGTTCGTGTTGTGAGAGGATAAAGTGTAATATCATTGATAAAAGGTGTAATTGTCTTTCTCTCCTATTTTGTTATTTTAGCCATATTTTCCTTCTCACATCATTTTTCCCCCATTTGAGTAAAGGTGATGCATGGACATTTAACCCAACATATCCTGATAGTCTTACTAAGTTAATGATACCACGGGTCTATAATTTGAGACATTTCCCATTTTCCTGCTTTATATAATGGAATTTGCACTACCTTTTTTGAAAACTTCCGAAAAAATCATTGCTCTAATTGATCTGTTAAATACATTGCAATTAGGGACTCATTAGCACAAGCTGTAAACATAATTTGTATTTAGAAGTTCTTTAAAATTTAAAGTAAATTAACTTATATGTACCATTAATGGTAGACATTAAAAAGGTGAGTATACCATACATACAAGTTTCATTCATGTCGCTGAGTAAGAAATGTTTTGATTCTGTAGTAAAAGACAACATAATAGTATGTCCCTTAAATACAATTTAAACTATGAACAATACAGAAGGATGTCAAAAGTGTTAAATCTGCTGGCGAAAATATATTAGAAAAAAGGGATTCGATTTCGATTGTACACTTAAATGCCGGAAGCCAGATAGAGCATTGCCACCAATGCAATGATCGATTTAATGCCATTTCAATGTACATTGCGTGAAACTCAACCTTTGGATGTTAATTTTTCAACATAACCTCATGTTGGTCATCATAAATCCACAAAATTCATCACTATTAAGTTTTTTTTTCCAATCGTTTAGTTAGTTTGATTCATTGGCTGGTATTTGTTGAATTTCTTTAAAATCATTTTCTCTACGTAAAAAGAGTTTAAGGTGACTGTTTAATATGACAATTTCGTCAAGGAATTGATTGTCATCTTTGTACTTCATGGCCACAAAACGAATGTCTGCTTTAGGTGTTGCCTAAAGGGTGGGTTAAGCGTATAAAATTCATGGTTGCCAGCGTGATTCATAATATCATATAATAAAGCGTTTCTGTCTGAGTTAGGTTTAGTAAATGTTTCCCAATATCAAAATCGATGAGATCAAATCCGTCGTCTTCTTCTCCCTGCACTAATTCATGCTTCGCTGCGCTGATGATTGAATCATTACAAAGTAACTAAATTTCTAACAAAGAATCTCTTCATATGGGTTTATATGTATCGATGATTTCCCCCGGTAAAATACAGAGATATCTTTTATCTCTCTATCAAGCGTTAGCTGAATCATACGAACCGGTATAACCACTTCCAATATGGGATAAAGAGTTTTATTTATCCGTAGTATTATATCTGTCTGCTCGAGCTCCTTATTCTGAGATTTTAGCTCATTATATAATAATATTATCTTGACTTTCATTTTGTATTTCGTTTATATCCTGATGTTATTCCTTATTATGTTTTCCATGTTAGTGCTGTCTTTAACAACGCGCTTACTTTATAGTGAGAAGTTTGTGGTTTTCATTAATATCAGTAACTGCACAAGTATGGATTAAATCATCTCTCTACTCTGTTTGTATTTCCCCTTTTGGACTCTTTAGGACGTTTATAATGGTAAATTAAAATTTCAATTTTAATGTATTTTATACAGGCAAGTAGTTTTTTTTTTTTTTTAAATATTAATGTTTCATATTAATATTTTGTACGTTGTTATATTCCGTGCTATTTTCTGAGAGGAGGGGCAAGGGGCAAGTATGAGGTAATTAGGTCAAGGTCTTATCACTCGTAGTATTATCTATTGACCAGTGCGCGTGTGTCAGTTTCATTACCCACTTTATCACAAGATGGACACAGATCAAGGTCAGTTTTTCTGATATTTTTCAATATTTTATCAGCATTCAGGTCAACCCCAGCATGCTATGGGGAGTAATTAATCAAGAAACTGTATGTCCAATCATTCTTTTTAAATTCTTTGATATTCAACATTTCTGGGAGGAACCGACCTAGAACAAAGTAGTAATCTACCAAAAAAATTCAATTCAATCGGGAACTATTAACTTATTACTTTATTATATAGAGTACATAATATTATCTTACAATATTAAACAAAAAATCAAGTAACAACTTTCAGAATTTTCTAGTAAATATTGGGTGTGTGATAAAGTATTTGAGTTTGTGTATGGGCATCGCTTTAAGTACAATGCGCTTATTATTATTTCTACCACAAACTGATGGCATCACCATCAAGACAATTCATCAGGGCACCAGAACAGGATTTGCCCTTACTTGATCCTAAGAACAGCTCAAATCATATTATGGATGTATCCTGATCAGACAAAAAAAAAACTTTCAAATAAAACGTTTATCGAATGTCATAAAGTTGACTGAAATATATGATTACTAATGGAAGAATTCAGATTCGAGTCGTTCAATATAATGGTACTCATGGGGTTGAAGCTTTATATCTATCATGATGTCTTATATTTGGTCATAGCTACTGACACCGGGTGATGTTACAACCTGTTTGAACCTGACGTTTAACCAACCCTAGGTTAATGCTTGCAATATCAAAAGGCATTATGTTTTGTTTGATACAAATATTTAAGTAGTATATTGGAATTAAACGTTTTACCCTGGGAGGGCTTTTAGCATCAGCGTTTCCCGTCTTTGTTTAGTTATTTCGATTTTTATGGAAGTCTTCAATATTTTTTGGCTAAAATTCGCAATTTTAAGATGAAATAAAAGTAAACTGAAAAAAATAAATAAATCATAGTTTGCTTCGTAAAACCAATATCCACTTTCATTTCCCTATGCTGCTCTACTAATATAGATTTATTAGAAAGGAAGAACATATCATATATCATTGGAGGTCATTTTGAAAAATGCGTGTATTTCCGGTAAACAGAAAGATCTTGTATGTGCCTTAGGCTAATTTTGTTTGTAATGCCCTCAGGTACTTTCATACCAAAGGAGACATTTGCATCATGACTTGAAGTCAAAAGTCACTTAACCGGCCTGCTATACAAGTTAGGCAAACCTATATTGTTTAGTTATCATCGCATTCGTTTAGTTCAATAGTATTTCCCCCCTTTCTTGATCTGTTTTTACCTTTATTTCCCTGTCTGTTATAAAGTGTCCCGATTAGGTCCCGATTAGCGAATCTTTACACACAGTAAATCTAATTGGTGTTTTCCAATATATAACACCTGACATTTTAACGTAGAAGTCGTTTGTAATGGTGTTAGTATGTTCTCGTTCATATCTCGCTTTGCTGCAATTGTCGATAAAACCGTTTAAAAGTAGCGTGTCAGTAAATCAATTACTTCAAACTTACACAAAAATATACTGTTAACCAACTTATTTTCGGGTGTGATTACAAGCCGTCTGTTGTGGAGTAACAATAAATCGTAAACATTATATATCTTTAGTTATGTGTGCTGCAGTTTTCATAGAAATGAGAAAAAAAGCTTTAAATATGACATGTTCAAAAACATTCTCTCCAAGTAGTGTTCTGCTATTCAAAATTTGACATTTTCAGAGTGATAATTATTAATTATAAAGTGACTAATCAAGATATTTTTTCATCCGAGCACATGAACGAATAACGAACAAATCTTATTAACAGTGTTTTAAATCTATGTTGTTGCAAAGGTTTATAAAGCATTATACAAACAATAATTGTATAATTTTCAGAGCTTAGTTTATCAAAAATTATGGTTTTCAGAATAGTACATGCAATAAAAACCTTGTAAAATGTTTTCGCCCATTTATGACTGTAAGTCGCGATATAAGTTCGCCATGAAAAGGAAATCGGACACAGAAATGAGAAATTGAGTCGCCCTAACAAAAATCGTTAGGTATAAAAAGGAAATTAAGTCCTCGCAAAAGTCGTTTGGTATAGAAAATATCATAATGTCGTCCTTAAAAGTTTGTATAAAAGAAGATAAGACGTCCTTAACAGTCGTTTGGTATAGAAAAGTAAATTACGTTGTCGTCAAAAGTCGTTTGGTATAAAAAAAGTAAACCAAGTCGTCGTCAAATACGTTTGGTATAAAAGAGAAGGAAATGAAGTCTTCTTAAAAAGTCGCTGGATATAGTAGAAGAAGAAATTAATACGTTTTAAAAAGTCGTTAGGTATAAAAAAGGAAATTAAGGCGTCGTCAAAAGTAGTTAGGTATAGAAAAGTAAATAAATTCGTCGTCAAAAGTCGTTAGGTACAGAAAAGGAGATTAGGTCGTCGTCAAAAGTAGTTAGGTATAGAAAAGGAAATTAAGTCGTCGTCAAAAGTAGTTAGGTACAGAAAAGGCAATTAAGGTATCGTCAAAAGTCAATTGATATAGAAAAGGCGAAAATAAGTTTGGTTACAGTATTCAGGTGACACCTGGAGAAGGCCATAGACAACGAAAATGTAACTCCATTGATTAGAATAAGTCATAAAAATACACAAAAAAAGAGGAAAACTGAGGTGTGGACATATGATCAAAATTTCGAACGATGAAACTTCATTATGTCGAAATTGCGTTTAGGTCATCGGAGTGTAGCTTAAAATATCACTTATGTATAACAGGATATGTCGTTGCATCATCCCAACAGAAGCAGAAATGCAGCGTTCCATCCATAAATAACAATTACATTGATTAGGTATAGCTAGTGCCATACTTGTAAAGTGATTTATCTTCAGATGATGTCTGTTTATATGTCTTAATGCTTACATTTTCACTTCGATCCGCCTCAGTGGAACTACATGTAGTTAATTCTGATCGCTGATTTTATCAATGAGGATGCGTGGTCACGCTCTGACCTCTGACCGGCGTGATAATACATTTTGACATTGTTTATATTGTGACCTAGGTTTACGCCGCTTCAGTTTTGAATAAGCATTCTACGACGAGGCCTATATTTATCGTTGTACATCAAGAACAGAAATGCTTTATTACGAAATATTGGAAATTGCAAGTACTGCGTAGCTAATTTTAAAGGGAAAAAAAACATTGTAAAATACTTCAATGAGACGCTGACATAGGCTCAAGCCCCCGGGAAAAATGCTGAACATACTCAAGGCAGTGAGGTCACCACGCACAGGCACATCAGTATATATCATTGCAATGAGATATGACATACGGTGATATACATAGGAGGAAACGATATATTCATTGACAACACGCTTAGATTATACACACACTGAGATTCATTGACATTAGGCCTAACGTCTATTATCCGAACCGATTCCGTGGGTGTCAAAGCCCATTGCGTAGGTGTCGTTGTCCAGCATTTCAAATGATCTTTCTCTATTTATTTCTAATCGTTAATATATTTCAAAAATAGCACAGAAGTAAAATTTGCGACTAATCGCACATCATTTTATTGAGTTCCGAAGGCATCGTGCATATGACTGCATCACATGCCATAAACACAGCGTTTGAGAATCACATAATATATATTTAAATGCCAGCTGCAAACAAATACCAGACGGAAATACAATATTAAGTTACATTCGACAACCATTGAAATTTAGTTTTAAACGGTTTGATTATACATAAATACCAACTGTTCGGCCTTTTCAACAATCGTCTTTTCTTCGAAACCGGACCACTGCTAAATCGAGCAACTGAATCCCACATTACCTGCACTGTCAGTACTGGGCAGTAAGTTTTGTATCTGAAGCGACATAAGAAAGTTTTTGTGATGCAATTCAAGACATTAAATGAAAAAAATCTAATACAAATTGCCGATTTTAATCTGAACAATGTCCAAAGAATAAAATCATTTTCGGAACTATATTTTGTGTTGCCTTGGCAACGAGAAGAACTGACTGGCGGCTGTTCCGCAGCTCTACAAGCAACTAGTATTAATACTGTTTCAAATTTGTATAATAATATTAAACCGATTACATAAGATTCGACTTTTTTCAACGTAGGGAATTTTAGATTGGTTAACGTTAATATATGGATTGGCACATTTCATTTGCACGAGATTAACATTCTTCATTAGTTATTATAAGCAACAAAACAGATTATCAATCCTTAATTGTTGGCATAAGTTTTAATAAAATAATGTCGAACGTAATATTTTATTTGAGAAACATAAAACGTTCAGTTTTAGTTTCCACATTTGTACATTACGTACACCATTATAAACTCAAATATATTTTGTTTCAGGGTGATGCACTATATGAGGCAGCTTTTTATGGTCATAGAGAAATTGTGGAACTTCTGTTGAGCCATGGAGCAGACCCTAATTCGGTGAGTATTTTCGCCATCAATGTATATCTCTTAATCTTCAATAAAATGACGCAGTTATAAAAACAAATAAACAATTTTTGGTATTACGTTCTGGATCTAAATAGTTTCTGTATAAATGTACATGAAAAATATTCTGGTTTAATTTATAACGCCATAGACAGTTTATGCAATGCTATTGTTACACAAACCAGTGGCACATATATAATCACCAGCTGGAAAAAGGCTTTCGAGTTTTGATACAACTGCTCTTACATATTGCTATGTGTGTTATTGAGCACTGAGTGTTTAATGTTTTATTGATTTGTTCCCTGTAATAATAGATATGCGTACTATTTCTGTGATGTCAGCCTTTTACAAGTCGATACCCATTTTGCCTCCATATAATTATATATAAAACTTACATTTTAGTTACCATTCGTTGGTGTCTCCGAAAATATAACTGAAAAACTTGTCATTGATAATACCACTTTGGTTGAATACTTTTACTGAGTAAAGATTTGGATGTCTGTTATAGTTGAGCACTAAATAATTTGATGTCTTTGTCAATTGTAAAAGGAAAGTAAACCCGTGCTTTCTTCGGATGATATCCAACGCTCTATGTTGATACTTTACTTTCTACATTAAATTCCCTCTGATGAAAGGTGTGGTTTCGTGATATTTCTGTTCTATAAACTCACGGAAATGTTCCTATGTTCCAGATAGTCCATCGAGGTAGTTGGTCAATCATCTAATGGCATGTAAATATATACTACTATGGACTATGTGGCCTTCATCGTTGATGAGATTTATTTTCTAGTCTACAGATATATTCAACTGCAACTGGGCAGGTGGTAATGAATTGTCTCTGATTACTACATTCTCGACACCTGTTAGATCATTGTATATCTGATCCAAGCATTCTAGGTTCTCCACCTATATTAGTATGGTGTTATCATATCTAAAACCCTACTAGTAAGTCTCGTAAGGTTGATTGCCCAAGTGTTCTATAGCAGGACCCGACAATAATGTACTTTGCCTTCGGTAAATAAAGTCTAATGGAGAGGCATTCATCATCTCCTGTAGTATACGTGTTAATGTTAGATCATCTCTTATTTATGTACAGACCACACCATCAGAACGATTCCGGTTTCTTATAATATCAAAAAGGGATATGGTGATGGGGGCATCCTAACTAATCTTTTTGTTATTTCTTCTTGAGTCGGGTATAGAACTCGATACCAGATAATAAGAATTTCCTGTAACACTACAACATATTGTTACACTATACTGACCGTGTAGGTGTTAACATAACCCTGCCTACATCAAGCCACATTATCCTTGACAGCGACATTGCTTTGCTTATGTTTACCTCTGGAGTGAACATGTAAACACTGTCACTAAACCCAGTACGTATTGTACATTTATACGTACAGTGCCAACAACCCATGTTATTCACACAATTCAGCATTTTACCCAATGATAATTTTAAAGCCAAAACTGTACCAAAAAAATTCATCCTGGATGAGCCGCCAACTTGTCCCAATGTTGACGAATATTATTTAATATTTTCCTGGGATCTTTTCTTGGGTAGCAGTGCTTTAACTGTGACAACAAAGGCCTTGGTATACATTTAACAATTTAATAAGCATAGAATATATGCAAATATTATAATGTAGTCGATATGTTGGGCACCGACGACTCTTACGAATTTAAAGTTAAATCGTCCACGATTCAACGCGTCCCGCATGAGCGCTCTCACATCTTGAATCCTCTATGTCACTTCACCACCATACCATGATACGAACCAGTCATTATTGACATATGTATGTAGACTTCTGGTCCAGATTATCACCGAGCACAACCAACTATAGTATTATTCGCTCCATCACCTTGTGTCCTCTGCTTTGTCTCTGCTTCCCGCATTGCTGGCCATACTGTTTCTGTGTTTCCCTCTCGTTTTTTCCACTAAGTTAAAAAAGTTAAAAAAGCAACATTAATTGATTCATTTCAAGTTGTGGATATTTGAAGACTTCGTAACACCAGAAAATCTTAATACACATTCAAAAGAGAGAAATCAAAATCATGAACAGACATGTTTCTTGTTACTTAAGACATTGAAAATGATATAGCCAAAACAGATTACATCATATGTTCATAGCAACCATTAAATATCAATGCAGATAAAATAACAATTGGTCCAGGGACGTTGAAAATGAAAGTTAATACAATTAAAAACAATATGCTCAAAATACATTTCAATTTTTGTCGACTCACTGGGTAACAGAAAAGAATAAATATGATAATTTGAAAGACTGGATGGACACAGCAAAAATAAAGATTAAAGAAATAACAATTTATATTGCAAACTGCCTGAATAAAACCGACAGGTACATTGATGAAATTAAAAATTGAGTGTATAACAAAGAATAACCCTGATAATGAAAATAATCAACAAGCTAACTAGCATTCTGAGAGTGCATTATAGTAATAAAGCAACAGGGATGAGATTGAGAGCGAAAGTGCAGCAGTTCGAAGACCATGAAACATCACCTAAATAATTTTAACCTAGAAAAATAGCGTGCTAAATAGAAGTTCTAGAATAAAATCAAGAACCACAGAAGGATATTACAAAAATGACATAAATTCTATCCAAAAAGATAAAAATAGCTCAAATAAAAAATATATATAACGTAAAATGTCATTAATATCGAGACAATGGGCCTTATTGAGAAGGCTCACCACCCTATTGTTCTCAGATATATTGGTTGTTCCACTTTACATTTTAAAACTGCATGTTAACCATGTCAGCAGAACAAACCAGACGTTTTAATATATTGTGTAAAAATGCATTTGGGTAAATAAAAAAACAAATTGTAAACAAAATGCATGCTCCACATAAAACTCGACACAAATGTGTGAATTGAAAATGACCATCTTATAAAGATGATAACATCTTATATAAGATGACGGTTTATTCAAACTAAACCATGTTATATGTGTAAAGATCACATGAAAGTTATCAATTAACACATACAAAATAATGGAATTATCATAACATCATAATAATTAGTACTCCATATTCAATTAACACATACATTGTAACTGGAGACTCTAAAAATGACCATTCCAATAAACATAGCTGTTCTCTTTTCAAATAGAGAACAATAAAGATAAAAAATCAAAATTTACAAATTATTACAAAATATTTTCCCTATTGTGGGGATTCGTCAGAATTACGCCTCAGAATTACGCAAAAGAGTCAGATTCGACAGAAATACGCCAAAATGACGTCACCCAAGATGATGTAAAAGAAAAGCTTGAATTAAAGGGAGGGAAGTAGGGTGGGTTTAAAACTTTCCGAAATTGTAAAAATTAATCGTAAAATGAGGTGAAAATGATGGCGCCTGTGAAATATTTTTGCAGAGATGAAGCTTAATATAACAACCAATCAGCAATCAGTATTAATATAACAGCCAATGAGAGATCGCCTTATATTGGGGCTCTACACAGGGTAACTATAAGAGGCACATAAAGGGTGCACATATGCATATATGGCTTAAAACAGAAAAATACTAACTGACCTAACGGTGTCCTGCATTTTGAAGTATATATATCTTACATGTATACAGGAACTTAAAACCTGGCGGTGTCCCAATTGTTGAATATATATAACAGTAACTTAAAACCTAGCGGTGCCCTGGATATTTAATTAGCTAGCATTGTAAAAATGTCAGAAATATCAGTCAGTCATATCATGTTACAGGAACTTAAAACCTAGCGGTGTCCTGATCATGACCATACAAGTGATAAACAGCTGCTATGCTGAATATGAATTGTACATCAAGGCCTATGCGACTTACCACATAAGCAAACACTAACTTATATTTAGGCCTATAGGGCCTATATAGCATGGTTAATAACGGACCGTAAAGTTATTAATCAATTATAAATAAATTGTACGGTTGGTATATAAGATATAATACGTAACAGAGGTATGAATAATTAATCAAAACCCACCTAACGAGCAAAATTGGGAACATGCATGTGTAAAAGTTTCAGTGTTCGTCACCGATATGCAATTTAACCTCGTAAAGTGGATTTTTATAGGTTCGTCAACTCTGTGGTTCCGTCTCGATTTCTACTGGCTAGGTCTACAGGTCAACGGACGACAACACAATTCATAAAGTTCAACATTTTATTATAGACAAGACACAATGGCTAAACATGGAGATGAAGTACAGAACATCACAGAATATTTACAAAGAACGCATTTCACCAGCGAGACAACATGGCCAAATTAAAGACAATACAGGCCTAGGTTTCAAGTTAGCAACTAGGCCTAGAGCACACTATATTTTGATATTCAGACATAGTATGCCCTACTTTCTTGCAGTAATTACAAACAGGACCAGAAAGGAGACCCCACACCTGCCCTATGATCTGTTTTAGAATCAGACTTAGTTTTTATCACCTAATTTAGGTTTGTCGTTGGAAGGGCCACTAAAGGTTGGGTTCCTAGGCTGACCAAATTTACTAGTACCTGTGGTACTGTTTTTGTCTTGAGAACTGTTTTTTTAACAAATGAGCCTTTGTGGGTGAGAGCGTAATCATCAGCCATTGTAGCTGCTTCACTAAGGGTTTCAACTTTTCTCTCATCTAAATGAGTTTTTATGTTTGTGTGGACACAACGTTTAAACTCCTCTATCAACAATAATTGCCTCAATTTACCGAAATCCTCATCAATTTCTTTAGAATCACACCACCTATTAAATAATTGTTCTTTTTCTCTGGCAAATTCTACATGAGTTTGTTCATCTCTCTTTCTCGAGTTTCGAAATTTCTGGCGGTAAGCCTCAGGAACTAACTCATAAGCTTTCAAAATAGCTTTCTTGACTACTTGGTAATTTGAAATCTCATCTACAGATAAAGAAGAATAAATGTCTCTAGCTTTACCAATCAAGACACTTTGAAGAAGCATTGTAAGCTTATCTTCAGGCCATTTCATACTATCAGCTATTTTCTCAAAATGCAGAAAATACTTGTCAACTTCTTTCTCTTGAAAAGGAGGAACTAACCTAATGTTTCTACTGACATCAAAACCTCTGTTTCCTTGTAAACCCCTAAAAGTTAGATTACTTGAACTGTCTTGAGAAGCTAGCTCTAATTCTTTCATTCTAAGTTCTGTTTCAGCTTGAATTTTCTGCTTCTCTAGCTCTAACATCTGATCTCTCTCAATCTCTTTTTCTTTTAATTCTCTTTCAATTTCTTTTTCTCTTAACTCTTTTTCTATTTCCATTTGTCTTAGTTTCATTTCATGTTCAAGTTCCATTTGTCTAATTTGAATTTCTGAGCTGACTGTTTCCTCTATACTATCTAATGCACTAGAGTCAAATTTGCCATTGTCAACAAAATATCTTATAATTACATTCCTAATTTCAGCTTTCCTCAAATTAGTTTTGATAGTAAGGCCTAAATGTTTACCCAATAACAGTAAATCCTTCTTACTAACTTGCAAAAGAACATCCAGGGATGGCGCTTTAACAAACTGTTCTACCTGCATAGTAGTCATGTTTATCTAGCTGTTGGTTTCAAATGTAAACTCAAAGTTTGTACACAAATTTTGAAAATTTCTTAATTAATTTTTCAAAGTTAGAATTCACAAATTGAATATCGATCCCGGACGAGCCCCCAATTCCTGTTACATTAACGAATAACAGAAAGGAGAAACCAGCAGCTAAATTCAAAACACAATTTAATTATATATACAATATTATACAGAGATGGTTTACAATATCTAAAGTAATTGGTGGTGGTACAAGACTAGTACGATGATTTAAAGTGTTACTTATCTGTATGCGAATGTCCTGGTATAATCCTTGATCCTTCCAGGTTTCAAATTAACAATAATCACAAATCCACAAGGAAATTGAATGTCCACCGATGATTTGTAAAGTTCCAGGCAATATGAATAAATCCACACACAGTGTTGTAATAATCCACAGATAAAGTCACAATAGCTCTCCCAATAGAATCTAATATGGCACTGTACAATTCTTGATATGTCTCATTACAGGTCTCATTACAGTTCTGATTAGCCTTGGGCAGCTGGAGTATATATAGCTTAACCGTAATTCAAGAATATTGGAGAACCTCCTACTTCTAGAAATATCTAACTAAAAACAGTAAACAAGTAAACACACATAACTTTCTGGAAATAGATCATTCTAGATATCTACTTAAAATCAACATGTTTACAAACATATTTGTTTATACATGATTATATTCTAGAAAGTTCTATAACCTAAATCAATGATATGACCTTCATAGGATGTATTGATAAAAAAAACTATAGGAGTTATCTCCCTTATCTCATAACTACATGTATTTAGTGTCATACATAACAATATCAAGAAACTGAGTCGCTCACGGATTGTAGCACACATTGAAGAATTCGAGGCATGTTTCGCATATTGTCGATGTCTTTTGTGGAGTTCAAACACTCCACGACAAAAATCGAAATAGGATTTTTTGTAAACAAATCAAAAGTTCATAATGTTGTAAGCCATATTATTTTATATAAACACTTTCCATTTGTGTGTTGATGTTCTAAAAACACCCCGACTGAATGACATTTGTTTGTGTCAAGAAATTTCCATGAAATACTGAATTGAATTTTTGAAGGATGAGGTTGCGGTTTCATAAAGTAAAAAATGGGGGATGCGGTTTTTGGTCATTCAATAGCTATAATGAGCGGATGATATTTGCCATTTTCCATGACCTCAGAGTGTTTCGGAGATGTTTGCGTTTAATGTTATTATCACTAAGACAATCAATTAAGTTTCCGTTCCGTATTGATCAGTTTTAATATTAGCAATGGTATGTATATGTAAGAATGGTATGTCAGCTTTAACTCTTCATTTGTTATTATAAAACTGTGTAGCAACAAACAGGAAAATTATATAAAATTATCATGAAGATCATGAAGCATTTTTCACCCCAATAAACACACCCGTACCCGTTATAAAAATACATGATGTGTATTGTGTTACTCTGTAGTCTTCGTAATAAGAGTAGGCCCTAGTAGCCGCTACAGAGACGCCTACTGCTACAGGCGATTGATAACACAGTAAATAAATAAAAGTAAATAAAAAACTAAATAAAGATTGAATTGACCTTTGATAATTGAATGATTCTTATAGAGATTTCTCATTAAGACTTCGAATCCGAATCAGAATACGAAATCCATTGTATTGTATTTAGTTCTACTTCATTGATCACTATATGCTATAGTACTGACATTCAATTCGCTTTCTGATTCTGATTCCGACTCGGTCTTAATGATAAATCTCTTATTGGTCGTTTGGGATTAATAATGGAAGTGAAACTCTCAATAATATTGATTCCTATTCATGTACTTTTCCCTTCCAACAACCTGATTTTATTTTTGAGTTGTGAATGGTCACTTTCATTGAACTCTCAACCATGCTTCTTTTCAATCAGCATAGAACAACAAAAAATCCTTCTCAAATCTCAAACTACCTAATTAGAGAAACAGGAGAGTTTATAAATGGGAAACAGAATGATCTATAACCTATGAACATGTGTCAAGTTTGTTACTGTTTGTCCCATTTAACTCAGAACATCTGTTTTCGGCAATATTTCGAAAAATAATCAACCGATTTTAATGCTCGATACATCGTTTTTTAAGAATTCTGTTTGTCGTAACAGAATCAAGGTAATCAGACAAGAAACAAAAATGTTTCCTTCTTCGGCACTAGTAAAATTTTGTCCCACGACGACGTCCCTATTACGCTTTAAAAATCTACGCGTTTTATATGCTAAATTTAGATTATGTGAACATGACTAAGAAATAGCAACTGGGCGAATGAAAAAAATCCCTATGAAATCATAGACTATGTAAAAAATATTTGGTGGTGGAAAATGAAGAGCACTTCTTTTTTCATTGTTCTTTAAATCAGCAAGCAAGAGTAAGATGCTTTATCCCAACCGCAACAATCAATGACGTTACTTTTTTACTTTACATTTTCCGCAACCACGAAAAACTACTTTATGTCAACCGCAATAATGACGTTACTTTTACCGACACATTTTCAAAATCGTATCTCTCAATCATCCGGTATTAGATTTAGAAAATCTTTTGAGAGGCTGTTTACAAGGGTTCGAAATTATAATATAATCAGTTGATATTGGTCTAGACTCGATTTGTAAAGCAGCATGAGATCATGAACTTGACAATTGGCGAAAAGTGGCAAAAATTATGCACTGTACGTAGGTGTTTGAAATACTGGGGCCATACAGAAACAGGTTACCGCTTCCCGATTTTGGATATATCATCTCTGTTCTCCGTGCACACTTCAGATTTCTGAAAAAAGCTTCCTGATGAGAAATATGACATTTCCCTTCCGACTTACCTCCGTTTTCCGGCTCATAACCGCAAACTCTGCGTTACTTCAACCGCAATCTCCAAAGTACGGTTGGACACGGTGATTATGACATTCGATAAACGTTTTATTTGGAAGGTTTTTTTTGTCTGATCAGGATACATCCATAATATGATTTGAGCTGTTCTTAGGATCAAGTAAGGGCAAATCCTGTTCTGGTGCCCTGATGAATTGTCTTGATGGTGATGCCATCAGTTTGTGGTAGAATTGATGATAAGCGCACTGTACTTAAAGCGATGCCCATACACAAACTCAATTACTTTATCACACAGTTCCCGATTGAATTGAAATTTTTTGGTAGATTACTACTTTGTTGTAGGTCTGTTCCTCCCAGAATTTTTTTCTGGGTAGACAAATGACTAGTAACAATTCTTCTATGTATGAAAGGTAACGACATTTCATTGTCCGTCGCAATAACTCCAGCTGTAAGATTGCATTCCCTTTCCAGAAGTAAAGTGCCATTGCATTAAAACAAGTTTTACTATGTTGAATATCAAAGAATTTTAAAAAAGAATGATTGGACATACAGTTCTTGATTAATTACTCCCCATAGCATGCTGGGGTTGACCTGAATACTGATAAAATATTGAAAAATATCAGAAAAACTGACCTTGATTTGTGTCCATCTTGTGATAAAGTGGGTAATGAAGCTGACACACGCGCACTGGTCAGTAGATAATACTACGCGTGATAAGAACTTGGCCTAATTACCTCTTACTTGCCCCTTGACCCTCCTCTCAGATAATAGCACGGAATATAACAACGTACAAAATATTAATATGAAACATTAATATTTAAAAAAAAACTACTTGCCTGTATAAAATACATTAAAATTGAAATTTTAATTTACCATTATAAACGTCCTAAAGAATCCAAAAGGGGAAAATACAAACAGAGTAGAGAGATGATTTAATCCATACTTGTGCAGTTACTGATATTAATGAAAACCACAAACTTCTCACTATTAAGTAAGGACGTTGTTAAAGACAGCACTAACATAGAAAACATAATAAGGGATAACATCAGGATATAAACGAAATACAAAATGAAAGTCAAGATAATATTATATAATGAGCTAAAATACTACGGATAAATAAAACTCTTTATCCCATATTGGAAGTGGTTATACCGGGTTCGTATGGTTCAGCTAACGCTTGATAGAGAGATAAAAGATATCTCTGTATTTTACCGGGGGAAATATTCGATACATATAAACCCACATGAATAGATTCTTTGTTAGAAATCTAGTTACTTTGTGATGACGGATTTGATCTCATCGATTTTGATATTGGGAAACATTTACTAAACCTAACTTAGACAGAAACGCTTTATTATATGATATTATGAATCACGCTGGCAACCAATCTTATACGCTTAACCAACCCTTTAGGCAACACCTAAAGCACCCATTCGTTTTGTGGCCATGAAGTACAAAGATGGCAATCAATTCCTTGACGAAATTGTCATATTAAACAGTCACCTTAAACTCTTTTTACGTAATGAAAATGATTTTAAAGAAATTCAACAAAAATACCAGCCAATGAATCAAAGTAACTAAACGATTGGAAAAAACTGAATAGTGATGAATTTTGTGGATTTATGATGACCAACATGAGGTTATGTTGAAAAATTAACATCCAAAGGTTGAGGTTCACGCAATGTACATTGAAATGGCAGTAAATCGAACATTGCATTGCTGGCAATGCTTTACCTGGCTTACGGCATGGAAGTGTACAATCGAAATCGAATCCCTTCCTTCTAATATATCGTCGCCAGCAGATTTAACACTTTTGACATCCTTCTGTATTGTTCATAGTTTAAATTGTATTTAAGGGACATAATATTATGTTGTATTTTACTACAGAATTAAAACATTTCTTACTCAGCGACATGAATGAGACTGGTATGTATGGTATACTCATCTTTTTCAGGTCTACCATTAACAGTACATATAAATTAATTTACTTTAAATTTTAAAGAACTTCTAAATACAAATTATGTTTACAGATTGTGCTAATGAGTCCCTAAATGAGCAGATATACAGTGCAGTCAGTTAACTATTACTTTACCAATACCAAACAAAGGCAATGTTACCTGCGAACTCTATTTTAACATTGAAGATTCCTTTCGTTATTTTGCTGTCTGCAGTGATAGTCAACTAACTCACAGTAATTAGGACGATAGGTGGGGGACTGATTATGTCCCGCGATATATTAAAAACATATTTAGTTTAATTGGTTATAAGTCAAACTAAACCTAGCCGTATATTCATCTACAAATGATAGTAGTATAGGAAAAGAGAAAGTATGGTAAAATTGACATGGTCCTCTAGAAACAATAATAGAAAAAGAGATACGATCCGCGGTATTCTTGTAATATCAATATGTTGTTTTTAAAATGTTTGGCAACGCAAGTGGCAATTAATCGAACATTGCATTGGCAACGATGTTTATGGAATAGTTGCTAAATTGAACCGTACAAGCAAAACAAATAGTTTTTTTCTTTGCACTAATAACTGGTCGCAACTACAATACACCTTTCGACATTCATAATCAATATTGTACATGGCGTAACTTTTCGCCATGTTTATTTCACGTAGTAAACATTAAAATAATATTACTTTGCCCCTTATTACAAAATCAAATATATCTTACTAAAAGACATGATTGAAACTGATATATGTACTCACCTTATTAGGGTCTGCCCTGTGGCTCAACAACAGTTTTACGATGTCTGTATACCCTCTACGTGCTGCATATTTCAATGCGTCACACTAAAACAAATCGAGACATTTTAGATATATCAACCTACATGACACAATACTAAAGTGGAAGCAAATGATATGATATAAAAATATTGCTAAAGTATCAAAATGGTGAGAGCCTAGAAGTGGCAATTTATCGAATCCGGAATCATCAAGTAAAAGAGCAAAGTTAAAGACAAAAACAGACTGTACTTGCTTATCAGGGATTTGGATACCGTGCAGCAGTGATGGAAGTCACTATCGTAGAATATAACAAACTCTTAATGCTACTTAACTATCACTGTGTGCCAACTTAGAGCTGAACGTGAAACTAAGAAAAAACAAACAAAGTCAACCATTAATTAAGTGCGGGAGATCATCGGTACCGAATTATACATAGTCCACATTGAAGACATCATCATCACTATATAAATACATGACAGGGGCCAAGAATAGTGAAATTAAGTGTTGCGCTCACATGTGCTGATTTCAATTTTCCTATACAGACTACTCGGGAGCAGCGTACTACTTCCTATTTAATACAATCAGCGGGAAACCAGCAAAACAGAGAGATAAAATTCATATATCCCACCAATAAACATCATCTTACTTAATGTTTTCCATGTGAATATAATTGGGTAAAATCATTGTTATTTAATCAGTAATTAATGGGCACATCAACATTAGTATTAATACGAAACATAACCACAAAAGATGTGTGATAATCCTATCATCAAAATATATGTTTTTTCGCTCAATATATATTTTCAATTCTTCGATTATAAAATGTTTAATATATAATATATCCATTATTAAAACGTAAGAAAAGTACCAAAAATCCGCAATTTACAAATAAAGGCCTTCGTGTCAACTAGTGCAGACAAACGCAGAACACGTAAACACTGCGACGACATCGATATCCATCATGTTGAAATCTGTATTACAGTGTACAACAATATATAACTTACAAAAATATGAACAACTTAATGAAATGCAACATAAACCCACAAAGATAGTGATGTATTTTCTGGATTTATGATGAACGACATGGGGTTATGTTGAAAGAAGTACACCCAAAGATTGAGCTTCACGCAATTTACATTGAGATGGCAATAAATCGAACATTGCATTGGTGGCAAAGTTTTGCCAGGCTTCCGGCATCTAACTGTACCATCGAAATCGAATCTTTTGTTCTCTTTGTTCTAATATATGGTCGCAAGCAGATTTAACACTGTTGACATCCTTCTGTATTCTTTATAGTTTAAATTGTAGAGTATTGCGATCGAAAACAATTCCATTAATAAGATCTATTGATATTACAGGATTGTACAGGGAATAATTTATACCACCCAACGGCCGTCTGTATTTAAAGGACATAGTGGTATGTTGTCATTTACTACAGAATCAAAATATTTCATTCTCAACGACATGAATGAGACTGGTATGTATGATATACTCAGCTATTTAGGGTCTACCATTAATGTTACATATAACTTAATTCACTTTTAATTATAAAGTACTTATAAATACAAATTATTTTACAGAATGTGCCAATGAGTCCCTATTTGTAATGTATTTAACAGATCCGGACTACAACATATATCTAGTGCAGGATGACATTTGACGAGAGTCGTGATAACCTGGACTAGATATACAATGATCTAGTAAGTGCCCCGGGAATGCAGTAAACAGTGACAATACATTACACCCTGCGCAGATGCTTAAAAGATACCGTGATGTTGAAGAGATGGAATAAGTCCGTAGATTCGACAATAAATGGCATAAACAATAAAAGCCACATAGTCCATATTAGCATATGTTACATGTTATGTAAAGGAGCAACCATCCACTTCGATGAAATTCTGGAACACTGGATATCACCTCCGTAAGCTTATAGAAAACCCCCCACGAATATATCGGCATCGTCACTATAGCGGAATATTTCAATCAAGAGAGAAACTATCAACCTACAACTTGTAAGAGACAACGAGCGATGGATAGCTTCCTGGACAAACAAAGGCTTATTTCCGTGTCACAACCAGCAAAACCTTCCACACATCCAAATGGTACTCGGCTATCAAACACTATTAAACGACATTAGTGTTTTGAACTACATTGCACATGTAATCTCTCGGACAGCTAAGCTGTTAATGCAAATGGGAGTGACGGAACAACATTGATACCAAGCAGCAACATCGGCAGCAACAGTAGTGTAATCCATGTAAGAATTAAATGGCAGACGGCGGGATCCTACATGTATAAGGTGTTATCATAGACAGACTATTGCCATTGTATTGTTATAAAATATTGTAGCAGATATACAGTGCAGTCAGTAAACTGTTACTTTATCAATACCAAATAGTCAACTAACTCACAGTAATTAGGACGATTATGTCCGGCGATATATTAAAAACATTTTTAAAATCCTCTTTGAGATATTTTTAACTTTGTGGCCCTGTTCTATCGAACCCCCACCTTAATATCAATATTGAGATGTTCTAGATTATGTTATGTTTCATAATCTTTTAACATAATTCTATAAAACTGAATTATGTGTCAATTTGTTTGCATAGTGTCAATTTGTTTGCATAATATTTGTTTTATTACTTTGATATGGGTTTTATATAATTTTATAATAAATATGTCACCTTATGGTGGCCATTTTCAATTCATTTAACTCTTTGTTTTCTGTATGTGGAGTGTGCATAAATGCAAGCTATACGTATCGCTAATTTTATGTACTGACACATATAGAAGTAATTGTGTACAATTTAAGTAGGAGTTATTCCCCTTTGCTTGACTGTCCCTTATTTGGGGTACCGTATGACGTCACCCTTTTGTAAAAGAATCTGATTGGCTAAGCCATCAGCCCTTCATCTAAGAAAACATTTTCACGGGCTCCATATTGGCATACATTTTGTGCAACATTTTATTGATAATAACTCAACAAATTGCCAAAAACCCACCCTTTGTATACCCGCCCAATTTTTTATTATTTTAGTTCCTCTTTGAGATTTTTTCATATTTTTTGGCCCTGTTCTATCGAACCCCCACCTTAATATCAATATTGAGATGTTCTAGATTATGTTATGTTTCATAATCTTTAAACATAATTCTATAAAACTGAATTATGTGTCAATTTGTTTGCATAGTGTCAATTTCTTTGCATAATATTTGTTTTATTACTTTGATATGAGTTTTATATAATTTTATAATAAATATGTCACCTTATGGTGGCCATTTTCAATTCATTTAACTCTTTGTTTTCTGTATGTGGAGTGTGCGTAAAAACATATTTAGTTTAATTGGTTATAAGTCAAACTAAACCTAGCCGTATATTCATCTACAAATGATAGTAATATAGGAAAAGAGATAGTTTGGTATAATTGACATGGTCCTCTAGAAACAATAATAGAAAAAGAGATACGACCCGCGGTATTCTTGTAATATCAATATGTTGCTTTTAAAATGTTTGGCAACGCATGTGGCAATTAATCGAACATTGCATTCGCAACGATGTTTATGGAATATTTGGTATATTGAACTGTACAAGCAAAACGAATAGTTTTTTTCTCTTTGCACTAATAACTGGTCGCAACTGCAATACACTATTTGACATTCATAATCAATATTATACATGGCTTAACTTTTCGCCATGTTTATTTCACGTAGTAAAAACATTAAAATAATACTACTTTGCCTCTTATTACAATATCAAATGTAAGACATGATTGAGACTGATATATGAACTCACCTTATTAGGGTCTGCCCTGTGGCTCAACAACAGTTTTACGATGTCTGTATGCCCTCCACCCGCTGCATATCCCAATGCGTCACACTAAAACAAATCGAGACATTTTAGATATATCAACCTACATGACACAATACTAAAATGGAAGCAAATGATATGATATAAAAATATTGCTAAAATATCAAAATGGTGAGAGCCTGGAAGTGGCAATTTATCGAAGCCAGAATCATCAAGTAAAAGAGCAAAGTTAAACACACATACAGACTGTGCTTGCTTATCAGGGATTTGGATACCGAGCAGTAATGATGGAAGTCACTGTCGTAGAATGCAAAAACAAACTCTTAGAGCTACTAAACTATCACTGTGTGCCAACTTAGAGCTGAACGTGAAACTAAAAAAACAACAAAGTCGACCATTAATTAAGTACGGGAGATCATCGGTACCGAATTATGCATAGTCCACATTGAAGACATCATCAGCACTATATAAATATATGACAGGGGCCAAGAATAGTGGAATTAAGTATAGCGCTCACATGTGCTGATTTCAATTTTCCTATACAGACTACTCGGGAGCAGCGTACTACTTCCTATTTAATACAATCAGCGGGAAACCAGCAAAACAGAGGGATAAAATTCATATATCCCACCAATAAACATCATCTTACTTAATGTTTTCCATGTGAATATAATTGGGTAAAATCATTGTTATTTAATCAGTAATTAATGGGCACATCAATAGTAGTATTAATACGAAACATAACCACAAAAGATGTGTGATAATCCTATCATCAAAATATATGTTTTTTCGCTCAATACATATTTCCAATTTTTCGATTATAAAATGTTTAATATATAATATATCCACTATTAAAACGTAAGAAAAGTACCAAAAATCCGCAATTTACAAATAAAGGCCTTCGTGTCAACTAGTGCAGACAAACGCAGAACACGTAAACATTGCGACGACATCGATATCCATCATGTTGAAATCTGTATTACAGTGTACAACAATATATAACTTACAAAAATATGAACAACTTAATGAAATGCAACATAAACCCACAAAAATAGTGATGTATTTTCTGGATTTATGATGAACGACATGGGGTTATGTTGAAAGAAGTACACCCAAAGATTGAGCTTCACGCAATTTACATTGAGATGGCAATAAATCGAACATTGCATTGGTGGCAAAGTTTTGCCAGGCTTCCGGCATCCAACTGTACCATCGAAATCGAATCTTTTGTTCTCTTTGTTCTAATATATGGTCGCAAGCAGATTTAACACTGTTGACATCCTTCTGTATTCTTTATAGTTTAAATTGTAGAGTATTGCGATCGAAAACAATTCCATTAATAAGATCTATTGATATTACAGAATTGTAGAGGGAATAATTTATACCACCCAACGGCCGTCTGTATTTAAAGGACATAGTGGTATGTTGTCATTTACTACAGAATCAAAATATTTCATTCTCAGCGACATGAATGAGACTGGTATGTATGATATACTCAGCTATTTAGGGTCTACCATTAATGTTACATATAACTTAATTCACTTTTAATTATAAAGTACTTATAAATACAAATTATTTTTACAGAATGTGCCAATGAGTCCCTATTTGTAATGTATTTAACAGATCCGGACTACAACATATAACTAGTGCAGGATGACATTTGACGAGAGTCGTGATAACCTGGACTAGATATACAATGATCTAGTAAGTGCCCCGGGAATGCAGTAAACAGTGACAATACATTACACCCTGCGCAGATGCTTAAAAGATACCGTGATGTTCAAGAGATGGAATAAGTCCGTAGATTCGACAATAAATGGCATAAACAATGAAAGCCACATAGTCCATATTAGCATATGTTACATGTTATGTAAAGGAGCAACCATCCACCTCGATGAAATTCTGGAACACTGGATATCACCTCCGTAAGCTTATAGAAAAACCACCACGAATATATCGGCATCGTCACTATAGCGGAATATTTCAATCAAGAGAGAAACTATCAACCTACAACTTGTAAGAGACAACGAGCGATGGATAGCTTCCTGGACAAACAAAGGCTTATTTCCGTGTCACAACCAGCAAAACCTTCCACACATCCAAATGGTACTCGGCTATCAAACACTATTAAACGACATTAGTGTTTTGAACTACATTGCACATGTAATCTCTCGGACAGCTAAGCTGTTAATGCAAATGGGAGTGACGGAACAACATTGATACCAAGCAGCAACATCGGCAGCAACAGTAGTGTAATCCATGTAAGAATTAAATGGCAGACGGCGGGATCCTACATGTATAAGGTGTTATCATAGACAGACTATTGCCATTGTATTGTTATAAAATATTGTAGCAGATATACAGTGCAGTCAGTAAACTGTTACTTTATCAATACTAAACGAAGGCAATACTAGTTTAACAAATGAAGATTCCTTTCGTTGTTTAGATATCTGCAGTGATAGTCAACTAACTCACAGTAATTAGGACGATTATGTCCGGCGATATATTAAACACATATTTAGTTTAATTGGTTATAAGTCAAACTAAACCTAGCCGTATATTCATCTACAAATGATAGTAATATAGGAAAAGAGATAGTATGGTATAATTGACATGGTCCTCTAGAAACAATAATAGAAAAAGAGATACGACCCGCGGTATTCTTGTAATATCAATATGTTGCTTTTAAAATGTTTGGCAACGCATGTGGCAATTAATCGAACATTGCATTCGCAACGATGTTTATGGAATATTTGGTATATTGAACTGTACAAGCAAAACGAATAGTTTTTTTTTCTTTGCACTAATAACTGGTCGCAACTGCAATACACTATTTGACATTCATAATCAATATTATACATGGCTTAACTTTTCGCCATGTTTATTTCACGTAGTAAAAACATTAAAATAATACTACTTTGCCTCTTATTACAATATCAAATGTAAGACATGATTGAGACTGATATATGAACTCACCTTATTAGGGTCTGCCCTGTGGCTCAACAACAGTTTTACGATGTCTGTATGCCCTCCATCCGCTGCATATTCCAATGCGTCACACTAAAACAAATCGAGACATTTTAGATATATCAACCTACATGACACAATACTAAAGTGGAAGCAAATGATATGATATAAAAATATTGCTAAAGTATCAAAATGGTGAGGGCCTGGAAGTGGCAATTTATCGAAGCCAGAATCATCAAGTAAAAGAGCAAAGTTAAACACACATACAGACTGTGCTTGCTTATCAGGGATTTGGATACCGAGCAGTAATGATGGAAGTCACTGTCGTAGAATGCAAAAAAAAAAAAAAAAAAAAAAAAAACTCTTAGAGCTACTAAACTATCACTGTGTGCCAACTTAGAGCTGAACGTGAAACTAAGGAAAACAAACAAAGTCAACCACTAATTAAGTGCGCAGGAGGGAGATCATCGGTACAGAATTATACATAGTCCACATTGAAGACATCATCAGCACTATATAAATACATGACAGAAAGATTAGTGGACTTAAATGTTGCGCTCACATGTGCTGATTTCAACTTTCCTATAGAGATTACTAGGGAGCAGCGTACTACTTCCTATTTAATACAATTAGCGAGAAACCAGCAAAACAGATGGATAAAATTCATATATCCCACCAATAAACATCATCTTACTTAATGTTTTCCATGTGAATATATTTGGGTAAAATCATTGTTATTTAATCAGTAATTAATGGCCATATCAATAGTGGTATTAATACAAAACATAACCACAAAAGATTTGTGATAATCCTTTCATCAAATTATATGTTTTTCGCTCAATGCATATTTCCAATTGTTTGATTATAAAATGTTTAATATATAATATATCCACTATTAAAACGTAAGAAAAGTACCAAAAATCCGCAATTTACAAATAAAGGCCTTCGTGTCAACTAGTGCAGACAAACGCAGAACGCGTAAACATTGCGACGACATCGATATCCGTGATGTTGAAATCTGTATTACAATGTACAACAATATATAACTTACACAAATATAGTAATGAACAACTAAATGAGGTGCAACATTATTAGTTATATAGTCAGCTACTGACCCCCTATAAAGGCGTAGAGGGTCAGTAAGTTTTATAGGGGGCGAGGGCGTAGCCCGAGCCTTCTATGCTTCTTACTGACCCTCTATGCCTTTATAGGGGGCCAGAAACTGACTATATAACGAATTTATCGCATCGAGGACCATTCATTTGTTTTATTGATTCTTTGTTTCCTATTTGTTTGATCAAGAATCTGAAATCAAACTAAAATCATACTGGCACGAATGATAACACACAATCGCCACTTTTAAAATAATTGGCCTAGGCTAAATATTTATCTTTGTATTTCTTTCAAGAATTTTCAAATATACTGTATAAGGAACCTGCAGAATAATAATGAATAATTCATAAATCAACAATAATTTCGACATTCCTATGTGTACAGTAGGCCTACCTCAATACGACACCCGACCGTCTGTATATGTATTGAAAGCATCACAAACAAGAGTGACACAAACATCCATCTAACATTTTAAGCACAATCTCCTTGATCATCTGTGCATTCTCGCTGATATAATCACTTAAAAGTTATTCCGATAAAATGATTATAGAGTGAAGATTGATTTGTAGGTACGAACACCTTCATTTGTTTATAATCACAGTCTAGAAAACGCTTGAATTGTTACGTTTGACTTTCGCCGCGTCATCAACTTTCAAACTGGCGGAGGGGAAGCAACTCGTATTTCAAAAAAATGCATTTCATGTAATTTGAAGTATTGAAATGACTAAAGTTATTTTTACACAAAAAATAACAAGTAATATATAGTTTTACGGTAAAAAAGTGGTATGTTTAGTTAAGATAATGTGTTTAAATTTTGAAGCGAGGGCGAGAGCCGCCATATTGCACCATAATAAAATTTACTGACCCCCTATAAAGTGATAGGGGGTCACCACGTGACGGCTATCTGCCAATCATTTGGGGACATTTCTGTCCGAGGTGCGATAATAACCCACATAATAATGATGTATTTTCTGGATTTATGATGACCGACATGAAAATTGAACCTTCAGCTTTATGCTATAGATGCAATGTATACATGGTAATTTGACATTATACTATGTTGATAACGGATGTTGGATTAAGTCTCAGCTTAATTATATGTTCCATATTCGTGTAAAAATATGCAACTACATTATTTTGTTATGTACTTTAATTTGACGGTTTTCTGTATTTCAATTTGTTTAATTGGAGATGCTGCTCCAACAAACAATTTCATAACGACAACATTCAGACACGACTTTGGGTGACACTCAAGTCATTGCAGTCCGGTGGCATGTTTTGATGCTCCACCTTTTTGTTTATATCAAAATATTTACTTATGTTGTATACATTTTTATGCAGCATGGCTGACATTGTTGTTACCATGTCTGCCATGTTATTACTCGTCATTTAATAAAAATGACATTAACTGGACATTTTCATTCTATGTTGTAATTTATATAATATACCCAAAAACTTAGCTTCAGTCGTGTCGTTTAGTCAGAGTGATGTAGATGTATAGCATAAATACAATTTATACCGATATATACATTTATGTTATATTTCGAAATTTTATGTAAATCGAGTTGACCTGAACCGATTTTGACATATGGCTATGTACCTTGACAGATAAAGTAAATCGAGTTATCCCTATACCGGTTTATGTGATAAGCCAATCTGAACTGGTCATTCGGTCACGTGACAAAACAAAGAAAAAAAATTGCTTGGGAAGATTGGTGCTCGGTATTCTGATTTTCCACCATCCCATCCATTTGCACATGTTTCTTTCTCCTAACTATCATACTTTGTCATGTACTTCTGATAATAATCTTTTTCTATGATAATATTTACAATGAATATTGTAATAAGAACTCATATTATGTTTTATGTATGTAACTGTATGTCCATGGCATGTTTTGATCCTCCACCTTTTTGGTTATATCAAAAATATTTACTTATGTTGTATATATGTTTATGGAGCATGGCTGACATTGTTGTTACCATGTCTGCCATGTTATTACTCGTCATTTAATAAAAATGACATTAACTGGACATTTTCATTCTCTGTTGTAATTTATATAATATACCCAAAAACTTAGCTTCAGTCGTGTCTTTTAGTCAGAGTGATGTAGATGTATAACTTAAAACACTTTATCACACACCGAATATTTACTTTCTAGATTCTGAAAGCTGCTACTTGACAATTTTTTGATATTGTAAGATAATCATATGTTCTAGAGTAATAAGTTGATAGTTCCCGATTGAATTGAATTATTTTTGGTAGATTACTACTTTGTTCTAGGTCTGTACGTCCCAGAAATTTTATCTGGGTAGACACATGACTATTACAAATTCTTCTATGCATGAAAGGTAACGACATTTCATTATCCTTCGCAATAAATCCAGCTGTAAAATTGTATTCCCTTTACAGAAGTAGAAAGCCATTGGATTAAAACAACAGTGTTTTACTATGTTGTGTTATGTATGACACTAAATACATGTAGTTATTAGATACAGGAAGTAACTCCTATAGCTATATGAGTAATACTTTCTATTGTCATATTATTAATCTAGGTTATATATTTTTCTGGAATAGTATCATACATTTTTGTAAACATGTTGATTATAAGTAGGATTCCAGAATGATCTATTTCTAAAAGTTCCGTGTGTTTATTTGTTGACTGTTTTTAATTATATATTTCTAGAAGTAGCAGATTCTCCAATATTCTTGATTTAGGGTTTAGCTATATATACTCCAGCTGTGCAAGGCTAATCAGAACTGTAATGAGACCTGTAACTAGAGCTGTATAAAGAACTAGTTTACACATTACCAAGAACTGTACAGAGCTGTATTATATTTATTGGGAAAGCTATTCTGACTTTATCTATGAATTGTTACAATGCATTGTGTGGAATGATTCATATGCATAGAACTTTGCAAACTATCTGTGGATTTGTGAACATTATTAATTCGAACACTGGAAGGATTAAGTAATATACCAGGAAATTCGCAAAGAGATAAGTAACACTTTAAATTTCTGCGTTCCCCTTGTACTACCACCAAAATAAAAGAAAATAAAAAAAATGCCTAGGGTGTGCATATTAAATAAAACTGAACTTATACAAGCATTATCCGTATTATTGTTTGTCGAGCAGTTGGTCAGTGACATTTCTAGTATATAGTCATACGCTTTTATTTCCGTTTCTTGAAATAGATATAACGTTTTAGAGTATCCGAGCTTGTTATACTTGTAGCAATCTGTAAGGTCAAGGTGAAATGCGATATTATGAGAAAATAATACAAAAGCAGATACCAGTTAAGAACAGTGGATATAGAAATAAAAAACATGTGTTTTGCAGGTATGATGACGTGAAATTTAGCTGTATGCCGTAATGCCAGTGTATTTTTTTTCTTTATTAGATATTTATTGCCTTGAAAAATTTAGTTTTAAGATTGAAAATATCCCCAAAAGTTTTGTTTATGTTATGTATACTTTAAATGCAAATTAAGATACCAGTCTTCATCTGATATTCATTATCATCATACTTTGTCGAGGTTTAGGGTATCTAATTGCTCCTAAAATCAGTATAGTTTATATTCAGCTTCCCAAAAAGGAGGACACTGCTTGATAATAGCAAAGAGTGTCATGCAACTGATAAGACTGATATTTATTAAGTTTCATAATAAGTCAAACTTTTGTCAATAAGACAGGTAAAATGTGTATATATTGATATATATTACGTTTCATAATGAATCAAACCTTTGTCAAATAAATTGGCAAAATGTGTTGATTTCTATAGGGGACGTAACTGTTTTTAACGACGAGCAATTAACGACGTCGTAAACTAGCAAAATACTGCATACATGGTATTACTGCAATTGTATATCCATATATTGGCAATACATGCTGTATACAGGAAGGATATAATAAAATATACTAAATTAAATATAAATACCCCCTATCACCTTATATTCGAACATTGGCTAATGCTGACAGCTATTTTGAAAAGTGCGTTTATTTCGGAAATGAAGCAATAAATCACCTGTGTCTTTGGATATGGTTTATGGTCATAAGACACTTGCATACAAAAATAAACCTTTGCATCGGAATCTGAAGTAAACGGGATATGCTTTGCACTTTACCGATCTACTAGTAACCGAATCCCAATTACTCAGATAAATCTTACACATCTACTTCCATAGCAGAGACAATTGCTCACTTATAGTTATAAAATGATCTCACTATGTGTGAATAGCTTTGTACGTAAAGAATCACAATCCTGATTGTACACTTGATAGAGATGGGTTTTACTGGCTCAAACGTCATTTTGTATTTTGTATTTTACACATATTTTCATCCTTCTACCAACCAGTTCGTCTACTTCCAGATACGGGCTCAGGGCGTTACATTGAATTACATTTTAAACATCGTATGACGTAGTAATATATGTTATAAACGTCTTAAAGACTCCGTAAGGGAAAGTTCAAACAAAGCAGACAGATGATTTAATCCATAATTATCGCAGTAACTGATAATAATAAAACCCCCAAACTTCTCACCGTTTAGTAAGGATGTTGTTAAAGACAGCACTAACATAGAAAACAGAATAAGTAACAAACGAAATGCAAAAGGAAAGTCAAGATAATATCTACATAATGAGGTAAAATCTCAAAACACGGAGCGCGAGCAGACAAATATAATTTTAAGGTTAAATTTAATACTTTATCCCATACTCGAAATGGTTAGGCTCGGTTCGTATGGTTCACCTAACTTATGCTAGAGAAGAAAATATTTCCGTATTTTACCGAGGTAGGGAAAAGACAGTTCACACTCGCTATTACGTCACAATCGACGCATTTCATGTGTGGTGAACTTTGACCCGCTGCACTTCAAACGAAAACGAATGTCTTATTGATGTATACACACACATACACATACTTGTAAGCAAGGCCCACTTTGTGTGATGGCGACAATTCGACATTTTCTAATTGGTGATCATGTTACTGTCAGAAAATTGGTAAAAAGGGGAAATCCTCGATACAGATAGACCCATAGGAAGATATTCTATGTTTAAAGATTAGTTACTCTGTGATGGTTCAATCGTCAGCGAAGCGAAGCGTGAATTATTCTTGAGAGAAGAAGATGACGAATTGAATCTGATCGATTTTGATATTGGGAAACATTTACTAAAATAAATCAGGCAGAAACGATTTATTAAATGATAGTATGACAATCGCTGGTAAAGCTGGTGTATTTCTTACTGAATTAGACCGTTTTGAAAGTTTGAGGTCAAGCATACATATTCAGCTTGCCAACTGGTTTGTTATATTTCATATAATAAATAAATAAAATCATTAAAATATGTAAATATTGTGTTATCTTGTATGCTTATATAATAAATATAGTTAAGTAACAAGAGTAAATGAATATAAACGTTGAAAATTGCTAAGGATTCTCCTATTTTTAACGTTTTCAGGCTAAAATTTAAGGGGTACTAGAAAGCATATTTGAAAAATAATGTGGTGTGGTATACTTTTTATTGGCTTTTCTTATTGCAAATAAGTCAATCTTCATGGAAATTCTAAAAAATCGATTTTTCTTGAGATCATATTTTCAGAAAAAAGTAAACATGACAATTTTGATGGAATTTTTCACTAAAATTTGAAGTTTTTTAGTTTTATTGTGAAATACCCAGCTTATTTTATTGAAGGATTGAATCTTGCTTTGGTCGATTTCAGGGGGAGATGAATTGAGTTGCTCTTGAAACAAATTGAATGCAGTTCATGTTGAATTTGTTTCAACAGTAACTCAATTCATCATCCCATGAAATCGACCAAAGCAAAATTTATTTTTTTATATTTCATTTCAATCGTATCAGATTTTTGTTGATTTTTGTTAAAAAAATGCGAGTTTCTGGGCTTGTGCAAGTCTACAACGAGAGACGTAAGAAAATAGTGCGTCATTAGAATACAACTAATTAAAAATAAATAGCGCAAATATTACAATTTCTCATACATTTATTTAGAAACAACTTTATTATCAATGTAATCTAGATGAAACATAAAACATTTACAATAGATTTAGAAGTGATTGCAAAAATCGTCCGCCGAAGATGCGGAAGGATAATGTCTAGACTGTGTGATACGGTTGTCTCCCGCTTCGATTTAAAATGGAGAGTCACCGTAACGTGATGGGAACGGAAAGGTTCTAGGCCTAGTGGTTTATGTAGCCTTTAGCCTTGATACAAGATAAACAACTGATTAAATGTAAATTAACATTCATTGACTTTTATATAATATTTCTTATCGCCGTTTAGGCTTTTTTGTAACTGAGACGTTCTAACGTAGTTTCGACACACGTTACACAGGGACATGGCACATTTTATTTTGCTTTGGTGGCAATGTTGCAGACTCGAACGATACACAAGAGCCACGGAGTCAGTAAAACGAGAGTTCATAAAAATCCTTTTAACTTTGTAGAAATCTGTCCGTAATATTTGTATTTTTGTTTATATCTATGCATAATTGATTTAATTGATTTAATTGAAGTTAATGGACGTAGGCTAGAAGCCTCTATGTCCATATCATAAAACATCAAAATATACATTACAATTATGTCAATGGTAGAGGTATTTGTTAGCTCATATATAAACACATATCAATAATTATTATAAATGTTGTCCTTTAAGTGGTTATCTAAGAGGATTTCGAAGTCTTTTGTGGTTTCAGCGTTCACGACTATTTCTGGTAAATTGTTCCAACTATCCACTACTCTGAAGGTAAACGAATTTCTCCTCAGTTCAGTACGGCAACGTACATAGACCTAGTAGGACGCTTCTTAGGCAAAAGTAGGTCTAGATAAAATATTTTCTTGTGCGAAAACCGACGCTAAGATACCCAAGTTCATATCCAAGTTCATGAGCAAATGAAACCGCATTTTTTAAGTAGTTTCATTGAGTCCAACTTCGGTGAAAATTGAAATATATAGTTATGCATTCTATATCACCTACTGAAGGTATTAAGGTTTATTCTTTATATGGTAAGGGATGTTACAGGGAGGAAATATTATTTATTTAAAAATCCTTAAAATCCGGAATATTAAGTCATTAGTACATAGTTTTAAGCAACCCTGGGATAAAAATTAACCCGGTGACATATTATTTTTATGCGGATTTTGTGATCAGGGTATACCTAAAATCAAAATATCAAAACATAAACGAAATCCTTGAGAGGAAACCAGAAGGGACGGTCTACCTTAAATGTAACATAGACGAAATGGCCTTCGAGTATTTTCGAGATTTATCTTCCCCCGAACTACAACAGGATGTAATGGTTACCAATTTCTTATGATAATATTATGATATGATTTTAATTCAGCAAAGTATACATATAATGAATTAGATGCCGATATCACTGAAAAACGAAGTTTAAACAATTTAAATTTACCAATGTATGTTAATAATGTCTATTACCCCAAATCGTGTTCAATACGTAACATTGTGCCTTATTTATAATGGTGATAGTAATGTTACAAATAACTATAGAGTCATTCCATTAATTAGAGTTTGAGAAGTCTTTTTACTTCTATTGTTAATGATAGACTTGTTAATTTCGATGAGAAACTTTGTTATTAGACATAATATGTGGTTTAAGCTCATAAAAATAGACTGTGTTAAGTAGATAATCACTAAATGATCTGTTCTGGTGAGGAAATATCAGCAGTCTCGTTGAAGTCTCGATTCAACATTAATCAAAGTATCTTTTGTCTTCTTTTGTAGCAAGTTGTCATTTATAAAATATGTCCAAAAATATACTTCTATTGTTTGCAGAATTTTTTATACGCTCATTTCAAGAAATAACCAATTTGCCGGCCATTTTGAAAGGTGAATTTCTTAGACTTTGCGGAGAGGTGCAATTTCACATTTTTTACTATAATATTTTTACTTAACTCGCAGGTAGGACAACATCTGTTTTAGGTTCACCGATATGAAAATCATTAGCAATTAAATGTGAAATTATAACCTATTGGTTTTTTTTTTACATTTTAATGACAATAAAGTGATTTGAATTGCTGAAAAATAACAAAGTTTTGTCCCGGGACAAACCATAAAGCACACTGACCCCGTATATTTATAATGATTTTAGAAACAGCAACATGTTTTCTTTTGACCTGCACAATTTTTGAAAAAGTTAGTCATCAGAACTTTTTTCTATGAGGCGTTGAATCTGTCAAATATTGTAAAAAAACGGTATTTCCCTCTTTAAAAAATAGGGGTAAGGGTAACATATACTGCTGTTCTGAGCAAAAGTAATGAATTGACTTTGTGATATTATTACTTTCTTAAAGAAAACATTGATTTTATCAATTTTTGCCAATATTCATACTTGTCAGACAACTAATTTGCAAAATATAGCTTTGGTTCATCCTGTGTATAAATCACAATTCACGTCAAAAAGCTATATTTGATTCATAATAGCTCAAAATCAAGCACACCACCATATCAATGTTATTACATTTTTAACTCTGTTATGAATTCCTATTTCCAAAACTTTATATTAGAAAAAAAACGGTAGTCATCAGAAAATTTTCACTTTTCACCAGATCCTTATGCCAATAAATTGATTGTAGAGTTAATTAAGACAAGTATTTTTTTAAGTATACGGAAAATATATATTAACATATCAAAATGACCAGGTGTTCCAGTTGAGCCTGGGAAATAAGTGGTAAGGCATTTGACTCGAGTTATCCAGTTGTTATAGCTGTATTACTTTTACTCTGAGTTGGTTCCCGTCGGCCGTGATGAGATATGTATGAAATATCTGTAGCGACTCTACACCTAGCCCAAACTTAATAACCTTATCAAAGGATAGAACAAAAACCAGGGACTCAATTACTTTTTGTACTTGCACCACTTCATACAGACAACATATGCCCGTACGTACGTTTTGTAACCCTAATGGAACCTGGCCAGTTAGTTGGTCTCGGCCTTGACCCCAGCTTCCAATTGACTAATCATGTCTTCTTGTTTCTGTAAAATTTGTAACATGTGATATTCTATGATATACTGACCTTTCTCTTTACAACATAAACACGTACATTTTCTAACTGAGTTATGCCTATCATTTACTCAAAATTCTTTATTTGGGACTCTTTCCACTCTACAATTTTATGTAAGAACATATTCTGTATATAGTGGCTCGTATTCTACTGTACATGAAATTGTCTTATTTAACGTACTAGACGAATGGTAACCTTTTTTCCTATCTCAAAGTTATGAAACCCGTTTATGAACTAGTCCACAACCTGATTTTCAAGATAATAATGGTGAAGTTCAGAGTATGCTAAGAAGGCTGTCCTTCTATGATCATAACCGAAATCAGACGCGGTGTCGTTTCTGCGCTCTGCCCCTGAGATTAATATGTATTTACTGGGATTATTAATTAAACTTTGCTGGAGCAAACTGCACCGCTCCATTTTGCCACGACATAAATTGTGTTTTATATTGATATATTAACATATATATGGTGTATACAATGTACATAAACATGTATATAAGAAAATAAAATGTCGACTACAATATTGGAAGTCCAGTCATCAGTCTACCTTATAGCCCCTAAAGACACAGTCAACTAACTTTGAGAAATAACATTCAGCTTTAAAATATTATACTGGCGCCGTGACGTGCGATGTGAACCTGGATTTCGCGGACGAGACCACTTCACGTAGCTACGCCACTATTATGATCTTCAGTGCCACATCATCAGTCACAAGAATACAGCAGCAGCAAACATGAGCCATTCCATTACAACGATCGCCAACAACACTATAATCACCACAATAACGTCCCTGAACCAACCACTAATTAGACGGAAGATAGAAGAAAGAAAATGAACTGAACTATTATTTAATGTATATTCATGTATTGGAATTTAGTTTTTGGTAATGCATAATGTTTTTTTCCTAAACTTATATTTATGTATTTGTTTTAATTTAGTTTTTAATTCGGTGTTACTTTCTACTACAAATATTAGGTACATTGTACAAATAAGTTTGTTATTTTTACATACACATAAACAATGATAATTATTCTATGCGAAACGTTATGTAGTAATTCAGTGTGCTAAATATAATTTACTTTTTACGCTTGAGTTATTGATATTACCATACTGTTAATTTCATCTTTATTATTTTTTCCTAAGTTTACGAATTTTTGAAATGTTTGGCTTAAATAATATTTTGTTAATTTCATTTCTAATAATATGTTCATGACTTGTGCCGTTCATTTAATCAATCGCAGAGAAAGTTCCTTAACATGCTGTTTGTTTGAAATTATTCTTTTAATTTACACAAATACATTTTTTTACACATATTAAAACGTCAAGTTTGTTCTACTGTCAAGATTAGCAGTTTTAAAATGTGAAATGGGACAACCAGTAGGTCTGAGAACAATAGGGTGGTGAACCTTCTCATAAAGGCCCGTTGTCTCGATATTAATGACATTTTACGTTATATATATAGATATGTATAACTAAAAAATATGTCTATGTGATGGTTTCCATGACGTCATGTTTTACAAATAAAAGAATTTAAACCCCCGAAGACCTGCAAGAGCCGTGAAAGCGCTTGGGCGAAAAAAAAAGTTTTATAATTGTGTTTTCTTTTTATGTATATATATATTTATCTTTTTGGATAGCAAATTATGAATTTTTTTATAATATCCTTCTGCGGTTTAAATTTCATGTCGGAGCTTTTATTTAGCACGATGTTTTTCTAGGTTTAAATTATTTAGTTGATCTTCCATGCTCTTCGAGCTCCTGCACTATCGCTCTCACCCCTATTGCTTTATTACTTAAATTCTCTCTCAGAATGTTAGTTAGCCTGTTGATTGTTCTCATTATCTGGGTTAGTCTTTGTTAATACACCCTATTCTTTTCTCAATCTCATCAATATATCGGCCGGTCTTATTCAGGCACTTTGCAATATAGATTGTTATTTATAAAATGATTGAAGTCACGATCGTAGAATGCAACAAACTCTAAAAGCTACTAAACTATCAATGTGGGCAAATTTGGTTAAAGTGTTACAGGTGGGTAAACAAAACCTCTAGTCACTGGTAAGAACAATGTCAGTGGAGGTAATGCTGATGATGTACGTGACCTTGCTGATAAGCACCTGATCGGTGCAGAATTAAATAAAGTCTACATCGTACAGTTATACATTGTAGTTGTTATATAGCAAGAGGAAGACAAGTAAAGGTCCATGGGACCCGAATCATCTAGTTGTTATATAGCAAGAGGAAGACAAGTAAAAGTTCATCGGACCCGAATTATCTAGTTGTTATATAGCGAGAGGAAGACATTAAAGTAAAACTCCATCGGGCCCGAATCATCTAGTTGTTATATACCGAGAAACGTCAAGGAGCAATGTTACTTACATACATAACGTATGCACTTGCTGATTTGAAACCAAAGTATTAGAAAGGAACAAACTCTAAAAGCTACTAAACGATTACCGAGAATACAGAGCTACATGTTGATAGCAATGCATAGAGGAGACAGACAGTTTTTACTGTTCGATAGAAAATGTTCAGTCACTGGTTACACTGAGTAGGCTGATGATTTACGTGACCTCAGCATTTGGAGAAGCCTATCACAGTTTTATATTAGTGACAACAAAGGTGGCAAATAAAAATATAAGGACTATCGGTTTAACACAATTTCACCCTTTTATCAATGATATTAGATTTTCTCCTCTCACAACACGTATGACTAGTTATAAAGAGCGTAAAACACAATAAAATGATTTTCTGCAAAAACATCACCAATGATGTATTATATTATCCTAGTAATGCCACAAAAGTTGATGGATTTTACATAGAAGTCCAGCTGTACATTCCAAGATGTTATGAACTATAATGTTAAATGGACAGAAGAGTATTCACTGGCCATCACAGATACCAAACATCTTAATCCTGATTAATTTAATCAGGTATTCAAGAAAATTAATTAGATGGGAGGAGATAGGCATACTGTACATTAATGTTAGCCATGACAGATCGCAAACCATATTTATAATAGTAAGATAAACGGTAAAATTGAGTTAAATCTGTATCACATATCTTACGTATTTGGAAAATATATATTAACATAAATGACCCGGGGTTCCAATTGGGCCTGGGAAACAAGTGGCAAGGTATTTGACTCGAGTCATCTAGTTGTTATAGCTGTATTACTTTTATTCCGAGTTAGTTCCTGTCGGCAGTAGTGAGATATGTATGAAATATCTGTAGCGACTATACAGCTAGCCCAAACTTGATAACCTCGCCAAAGTATAGAACAAAAACCAGGGACTCAATTATTTGTTGTACTTGCACCTTTTCATACAGACAACCTATGCCCGAACGTACATTTTGTAACCCTAATGGAACCTGACCAGATACTTGGTCTCAACATTGACCCCAGCTTCCAATTGACTATTCATGTCTGTAAAAATGTGTAACGTTTCATATTCTATGACATACTGACCTTTCACTTTACAACATAAACATGTCCATTTTTTGTATTTTTTTTGTATTTTTCAGAAGTTTTCAAAATGTTAAAGTTACATTAGATATCAGCACACAATTCATTCATAGTCTTCATTCACTCATTCATCATAATCATCATCATCATCATCATAGTACATATATTCACTCAATATACAACGTCATTCATTAATCACCATATCCCACAGTAGCAAATTATATTTGATTACCATTATCACACTCAGTAAACAGCATCACAATAGTTACAGCTTTGTACACTAACATCATCACTCAGTTCGCATCATCATTACCATGATCATCATCATTGTCAAAATATCCTTACTACATGTATTTTGATATCATGATCAATAAATTTAAATCTTATATTTTGATATCATAATCAAAGTTATTACATGTCCTCTTATCCTCAAACATAACATTATATATGATATCACCCACAAAGACATCATTAATAGAGAGCGATAATTGTATGAGGTAATCACTGTACATTTTACATGTAAGCATCCAAATTGATCTGAATGAGTTTTGTTTTTTTTAAATATTTTTAATTGATTTGTGTACAAACAAACAGAACAAACAAACAGAACAAACATACCAAACCTAATTAGGAGAGAGAGAGAGAGAGAGAGAGAGAGACAGACAGACAGGGAGACAGAGAGAGACAGAGAGAGAGACAGATAGACAGAAACAAGCAGACAGAGACAGACACACAAACAGACAGACAGAGACAGACACACAGACATGTAGACAGACACACAGACAGACAGACAGAGAAAGAAAGGTGGGGTGTAACTATGAGACATCAAATATTCAACATTGCAAGAAAAGCAAAAGCAAAATTTGATTAATTGTGGCAATAATATTCAAGGTCGGGAAGATAAATAAACAAGAGAAAAAAAAACAAGAAAAAAAAGAAATCTGGGCAAATAATGTATACCTTTTACAATGCTACCAGTTTTTTCCCACTTCTTCCAATTCTGATCAAACCTTTCTTTAGCAGAATCACTTTTACTAGTAGCTATATTTTTTGTACCCTATAGTGGTCCTTGATAGTGTTGATTAAAGCATTTACACTTAAGGAGTTATGCAGACATCTCATCTTGGAAATATAATGTTTGATTATAATGATAATTTCATTATCTATCCCATTATTTTTCAGATTCTGTGAAAGAAGACCAAATAGATATGATTATTTATTAAAACTGAAGGGAATTACGAGTTAATCTAAAATATTTTCAAAAGTATAAAGAAGGTTCTGAACCTCTTGACATTCCCACAGCACATAATTGTATAATAGTCTCAGTTTCAGAATTACAGAGAACACATAATGGAGAAATGACAACATGAGATTTAAAACGTAGAGAGTTTGTAGTAAGAATATGATGATTCACTCTATACTGAAACAATTGAAGCTTTATGTTTTTAGTGATAGTGAAAGGAAGTTTGAAAATTTTATCCCAAGTAGGATTGCCAAAGTCAAAAGTCTTATTCCATTTTTTCTGTCCAGGTGGAATTACATTATTTTTAATAAGAAAGTTGTAAAAGTGTTTAGATCCTTTGGACTTCATTAGAAATAATTCCAGGTTGATTGGAATGTAAGGATATACAACATTAGCGTATGGGAGAGCTGCATTGGCGCAATATTTCTTGACTGCGGATAACACACTTAGATAATGTAGAAAATTACTGTGAATTTGATAATTTTGAGTAAATTCATCAAAGGTAAAAAAAGTACCGGCGGTTTTATCCTTCACTAGATCTTGTATTACTATAACTCGTTTCTGATACCAGTCCTTCATAAAAATACATTTTTTTCCTAAAGGAATTTCATCATTGTACCAGATAGAGGTTTTCATATAAAATTGATGTTTGTTAACATTGTTTGTTAACATTCTTCTTGTAACTAGAATGAAGATGCTGATAAGCTTTAAATACATCAAACCAAAAAATTATACATTTATTACATTTAATTTTGATACATTCTTACATATTCAAGTCCAACTGACTTTCAGAGAGTCAATAAAGGCCTTAATATTTACCATTTTAAGTCCTCCTTCAGTATATGTTTGTATCAAAATATCCGTTTTAACCTTATCTATTTTACTATCCCATAGCAATTCATAGAGAACAGAGTTAATTTTGGAAAAAAATTTTCATCTGGGTTTGGCAGAGATATAAATAAATGATTAAATTGGGAAATAAGTAGTGATTTAATTATATTATTTTGCCAATTGGAGTTAAAAATTTCCTATTTCATGATTTAATGAGAGATTTAAGTTTTATCAGTTTTTTGTCAATTTAACTTGGGTATCATATGCAGATTAACATGGAAGTCAATTCCTAGTAGAGTGAACCTCTCTTTCCCCCACTGAAGTTCTAGTTCTGGAAGAAATGTATCTGAGCTATATTTTTTGCTTCCGATCCATACCACTTGAGTTTTCGAAACATTCATTTTAAGTCCTGATATATTAGCAAAATGTCTTAATTCTTTTATCGATTCCCTAAGTGATTTCTCTGAACCATCTAGTGCCAGTGAGGTATCATCCGCGTATTGAGATAAGATTATTGGACAGCCGTTAATATCAATGCCTTCATTATGTCGTAAATTAATCACCAAAATTTCTGCGCATAGAATAAAGATATAAGGAGCGATAGGGTCGCCTTGACGACAGCCTCTCTTAATTGGAAAAAATGAAGATAAGTCCCCACCTTGATTAATAGTAGCACTAGCATTGTTGTGAAAGGTTTTTACCCAATTTATTATACTGTTCCCAAAGCCAAAAAAATGTAATACTTTTTCTATAAAAACCCAAGAGACCGAATCAAAAGCTTTTTCAAAATCAATCATTAAAAACATACCTGGAATATCATTTTCTTCTGTATATTGCATGACATCATCGACAAGTCTGGTGTTTTCGCCAATATAACGCCCCTTTAAAAACCCAGTCTGATCATTATCAATTATTTCATCCAAAACTGATTTAAGTCTACGAGCTATGGTACCTGATGCTGTTTTATAGACAACATTAAAAAGAGTTATTGGCCTCCAATTCTTTATGAAATGTCTGGATTTATCTCCCTTAGGGATACATGAGATGATACCTTGTCGTTGCGAGATAGATAAAATGCCAGAAAGATACCCTAAATTGATCGAGCGCACAACAAAATTACCTAAATATTTCAATAAAACTCTACTGTAAAGCCATCTATACCAGGACTTTTGTTATTTTTTATATTTTGCAAAGTTTTCCTAGCTTCTTCCAGTGTTATTAAGCCCTAAATATTTTTGAATCAATATCACTTATTTTTTTAACATTAAATGGTTCTAAAATGCTATCTAAATTAATATCTTCTAGATTGCTATTAGAATCATACTGCTTTTTATAAAAATTGAAAGCTTCTTGCAAAATTTCATCCTGGTTTGTTATTACTTTCCCATCATCTAGTTGTAACTTTGGTATAATTTTAGATGTGTAATTTCGATTTTCTAATTTGAAAAAAATAATTAGTAGGTTTTTCCCCTTCCTCAATCCATTTAGCTTGAGATCTAACAATACTCCCTTTAATTTTCTTTTCCCTTATCAATTGTAACTCTTTCTTTTTAAGTTCTAAATCAACTAAATTTGGTTCATCTTGATCCTCTAATGCCTGAATTGCCTTCTTAAGATGATATTCCCTAATATTCTGCTGTTTTTCCTTATACGTGGAGTATGAAATAGTTTTCCCCCTAATTTGCATGAGCAAGGTTTCAAGAAATAGCTTGTCATCAATAGTAAACTGTATATCTGAATCTGAAATGCTAATTATGTTGGACTGATTATAGACTGGAAGACAGTACTGCAATTTTGTCTCAAAAATACATTTTTTTACAAGATCTAAATATTCAATGTCCTGAAGGAGACTATTATTAAATTTCCACATCCCCTTTTCCGGTCTAAATTTTTGAAATTGAAAAGATATTACAGGAAAAGAATGGTCAGAACGATAACCAGAAGCAATACTCGTTTTATTACAGTTTGAAATAAAATTTTCGGAGATAAGAAAAAAATCAAGACGAGCTTGTCTCAAAGGTCTATTCTTTCTCCAAGAATACCTTCTGATATCTTCATGTTGTTCTCGAAAAATATCGGTAAGAGTAAAATAATCAATTATTTCTAATACCTTTTTCTCTGGCCTTAGGATTGTTAAGATTTGTATAGTTTTTATCATAATCAAGCTTGGGATCCAGCACTATATTAAAATCACCTCAAATAATTGAATGTTTATTATCAAATTCTTTCAAGGTTTCATTCAAAATGTTATCGAATTCGGGACTATCCCTGTTTGAACCATATATATTAATCTAGGAAATTCTGAACGTTTCAATTTCAACATCTAAAGCCAAAAAGTTGCCTGAATCATCTTTCTTTTCATTAAACACTTTAAATTCAAAGTTATTTTTAAAAATTAATTACAACCCCTCTTGCATTCGATTTGAAAGAGTTAAAAAAAAACATTGTTTAATAATGTGCCCCACTATTTGTCGATGTTCTATTGTCGATCTAAGGTAGGAGAAAACATCTTTTCGTTTTAATTTATCCCCCAGACCCTGACAGTTTGCCGACAAAAACTGTATTTCAGACATCTTTGCAAGTCACTTTTGAGTATAATCGATCCACCCCAAAGTAGAAAAAAATACGGGACATAACAGGAGTAAGACAGAGAAAATAGTACAGAAAAGAAAAGAAGTATAAAAACGTATACATCAGTCACAGATACACTAAGGTAAAGTCGTCGACTACTACCTGACTACATACTTGTACTAGAATTATGAAAGTCAAATATGTGTACACACTGTATCCCTCAACCTGCCATGAGACAGGAAGCACCATTCTAATACATTCTACTCGGAACTCTTCGAACAACTATGCTATTACATCGATCAAATCCCTAGTGTTCCGAGTGCAAAAAATTACGGAAATGTGATTAATAAAAGTAAACCAAACACGGACCAGAATGTAATTATATGAAAATCATTCGTGAACATAGAAATATATATATGTATGCATATATCTAAAAACCGGAATTATTATCATAAATGTGTAACATACGTACAGTATATTTAATCCACATAGATTTAAAGACATGCTCACTTACCATATAAAGGAATATCCTAATTAAAATCCTTTGGGATGAAACGCACAATCATCACACAAATATACACACAATAACCACAGTGATAAAAAACATAGATAACTTATTTACATGGGTTGGCGGCATTCCAAACTGCCTTTAAATGTCTTTACCAACCGTCACTTTATTTACAAGATCAGTTCGTTGTCTCCTAAAGTTCTCATCGTTCAACATACATGTATATTTCTCTTCCAATGGTGTGTCTAAGAAAAGTCTGCGTTTTTTCCCGTTCACCAACACCACGAATAGCTTCCCATCTACACTATAAGTGTTCTTCACGCACTCCAGTTTAAAAGCACCTTTGAGGAACTGTTGATTGTCCCGCGTAAGGTCCTCCTAGATTACCTTTCCAGAACCTCTGAGTTTCTTGCGCGCAAAGATAATGTCATGCTTTCTCCGGGAGTAAATTTTACGATAATATTCCTTGGTTTGGAGCGGCTAAATATCCAAGTCTGTGAGAGATGTTAATGTCACTTTTTGTAAGATTTACTTCAAGTGTGTCCGTCACAAAGCTCACAATTTTCTCCACACACTCTTCCACTGTTTCTTTTTCCGACGGGTCTTCCAGGCCGATAATGCGAAGCGAATCTTTCCTTCCATGTTGTTCCAAGTCATTAAGTTTATATTCCATCTTCTGTGTAACCACATGTAATCTCGTAATTTTTCCTTCTAAACTGTCCACAGTTTTCCGGAGATCATCATTGTCAGTCTCTAGATCAAATATTCGAGTCTCTAGGAGATCGGTTATTTCCTTGTTTTCAACACATATATCTTTCTTCAGTTGAGAAATCTTAATGTCGAGATACTCCCGTGTGATCATGGTAGAAAGAAGTTCATCTAACCTGTCTTCCATTGTCCTTATGTCTTTCGTCTCAGTACCACTCTGACGTCGACTGTCCTTACTGACTGAATTATCTCTGGTCGAAACCCCGGTATGTTTTTTTCCGTTCCAGACATAGTTAAGCTGACAAAGCTTCCAAAATCTTGACAGGTACGAGAGATCCAGGCGTACGTGTAGTAGCGCTACATGTAGTATATAGTGAGTAGAAGTCGTCGTAGGTACTCAGTTCATATTCAGGAAATTAACTTTTTCAAACCACACTTATCATATCGTGTCAAAGGCGGGGAAGTTAATATTTCGTTAGTTCGTTCTATTATTTCATACACATCCAAGAATGAGTCTGAATTCCAGTCCAATAATGCGAATTTGTTCCGATTTTGCACAGCAAAACAACTTCGACTGGTCAGTACCCACGTGACCACGTGACCTCCTAAACATGTCCATTTTATATGATAGTTATGCCTATCATTTACTCAAAATTCTTTGGGGCTTCAACTTTTTTATCCAATAGTTTCCAATTCCACTCTACTATTTCATGTAACAATGTATTCTGTATATAGTGGCTCGTATTCTACTGCAGATGAACATTGTCTTATCTAACGTACTAGGATGACGAACGGTTACCTTTTTTCCTCATCTCAAACTTATGAAACCCGTTTATAAACTGGTCCACAACCTGATTTTCAAGATAATAATGGTGAAGTTCAGAGTATGCTAAGAAGGCTGTCCTTCTAGGATCATAACCGAAATCAGACGCGGTGTCGTCCTTCCCCTACTTATGTCCCCTAAACGTACACCCACATGCGCTAGTTTGTTCCTCAGGATTGAATCCTTTGTTTAGAGCTGCTTTATTGAAGTATAAAGTATAATCAGAACTGCCTTACTGTAACATTGCTAAATAGTTTCTGCGCTCTGCCCCTGAGATTAATATGTATTTACTGGTGGGTATTTCCTATCGAATCGCATATTTCATACACAGGCGCACAGGAGCACAGTACTTCCCGAATTTTTTACCGAGAGGAAGATTATATACAGCCAATTTCGTGTCAAAGGCGAGGAAGTTAATAGTTGGGTTAAGGAAATTGTTGTTTTATGATCCATTCTTGACAACCTTATTGGGCTTTCAGAATGGAAAGGCATTGTTTGTTTTGGATCTATACGTAAATATTACAACGGGGACGAAGATCTGCTCATTCAGTCTTTAAAGTATTGAAACCTTCAATCCTAGAGAAAACAGAATCCTATTCTCCTAATGCTTCTGATGTTAATTCGGTCTTTAAAAATATGATTTGGGCAAATTAAGATTTTTTAAAAAGATAATTTAGCATCATAAATCTTTGGATTGATACTGTAATTAATTACATTCATAATGTTGAAGCAAACCTGCCCTAGGATACGCTGGTACCCAAGAAATATTAAAATCTCCCAGACTGAATGTCTGGTGTCTCATACATTCGTGTAGTACGTTTCCAGGGCAAATGTGTGCATGTGTGTGAGTTGTCAACGACGTAACAGTCTGGCATATAGATAGGTTCCTCGTTTATATACAATGTTGTACCGACATTAAGGTTCCATGTCGTATGTATTGTGACAAACAGGTACATATCGGCCAATGCCATGTCTGCTTATAAAAGAGGGCTGAGAGAGACAGAGGAGCAGTCTGCACCGCCCTATCTTAGGGTCTGGACCATTTGGTCACACGATGTCTGGCACGGCACACATTGTGTGTTTATATTAATAAATAAATATGTATATAGGCTAAGAAAATAAAATGTCGACTACAATATTGGAAGTCCAGTCACCATTGCAACAAACAACCATGAAGCCTACAGTCTACCCTATACCACCTACACGGTTAACTTTGAGAAATAACATTCAACTTTGAAATATTATACTGGCGCCGTGACGTGTGATGTGAACCTGGATTTCGCGGACGACACCACTTCACGTAGCTACGCCACTATTATGATCTTCAATGCCACATCATCAGTCACAAGAATACAGAAGCAGCAAACATCATCCATTCCACTACAAATACTGCCAACAACACTATAATTACCACAACAACTACACAACCACTAATTAGACGGAAGATTGAAGAAAGAAAATAAAATAAAATTGACTCTGAAAATGAAAATTTTGGACATTTAATAATGTATTTTCATGCATTAAAATTAGGTTTTTGCTAACGTATACTGTTTTATTGTTGTCTTAACTAATATGGATAGGTTTGCTTTAATTTGGTTTTTAATTCGATGTTACATTATATTAGACATCTTTCATTTTGCCCGACACGGAGTACGGACACCGACACCCACACCGACTTCCGAAATTTGGGGGCCGTCACGAAATGTAAAATAGACAAAATTGTAACAAATACGTTATAAATATAATATACTTGCCGTGTCGTATCTTTTGAAGTAAGACATTATTGCTGGAAGTAGTTTAAAATTTAAATGGTATCATTTTCTTTCATTTTATAATGTCAGCTTACACTGAAAATCAATCAAATATAAACTCAATTAATATAGGCGGTACTAATTATACATATTCATTATACATCTGGTCATTTGATTGACTCTGCTTAAAATCAGGGGATGCAATCAAATTTCGTGTCTTTAAAACATACTTCAGGTATAATTCGGTACATTTTTGTTGATATAAAAAAATAATGTATTTCAAGGACGTAGATGACGTATACAAATGTGTACGTTCTTAATATTTTGAAATAAATTGAATACTGCTTGCAACTTCTATATAACTTTAAATGTGTGATAACTTTCAAATTTGTTAATTGTGTTCATTGTTTAAGTTTTTATTAATTATACATTTTTGATACGATATGCTTGTTTCGCACCTAACAATGGTCGTCTACTACAGCACTGTCCTGTCTCTAATCACGTGAAAGCTGACCTCCCTGTGTCATACTAGAGTGCATATCTAGACCGATATCGTATAGTTTTCATTTGATACACAGGCTTTTGACTATTGATATACGGACGACCTCTATATGTGTACCCAGTATTGCACATATAGAGGTGTCCGTATATCTACAGAGTCGAAAGCCTGTGTATCAATAGTGACAGTGCATGGTCGGTAACAATTTCTGATATATTTTATTTGTTTGGTTTTAATACATACATTTTCAAAGGTGAAATTGATCAGTGGCTTAGGAAGATAAAACGTAATGAGCGCAAAGGTAAAGGTCCTGAAGATTATTTTTGACATCCTTGATTATAATCATATAATTAATTAGTTTTAATTTCATTTAGACGATTGGACGAGTTACGCAATGCATTATGGATAAAAAGATACACGTAGCTACGTATTTTTTTCATTTCCTTATATAATAATTTCATATGTTACATTCATGTCTATTTTTTTAAATCGAAAGAATTGTACGTCAAGTATTATGACTTTCTTATACAGAACATTTTCGCTTGAAAATTTTAAAAGCGGCGCAGTCATTGGCCAAACTGAATTATTGGATAAGATATATATTTTTTTTGTAGTAAAGGTAAATAAAATCAGGAAAGTTATGCTAAATTGGTACCTGATTGAATTATCTGAACTAAATTATAATCATTATTCTAATCTATATACATATATGTTCGGATAAACATGGAATGAACATGAAAAAGTAAGGCGAGTTTAATTTGTTGAATTTGTTTTTGAGACAACCCCCGAAATTAGTTTTTACTTATATTGATATCTTTTCTTTGATTTTGTTTTTAATTCGATGTTACTTTCTTTTACAAATTTTAGGTACATCGTACAAATACGTTTGTTATTTTTACATACACATAAAAGGATGATAAATATTCTACGCGAAACGTTATGTAGTAATTCAGTGTGCTAAATATAATTTACTTTTATACACTTGATTTATTGATATTACCATACTGTTTGATTCATCTTAAGTTTATTATTTTTTCCTAAGCCTACGGATTTTTTTAACTTTGGGCTGAAATTTTTTTTTTGTTAATTTCATTTCTATTTATATTTTCATGACTTGTGCTTTTCATTTTATCATTCGCAGAGAAAGTTCCTTAACATACTTTTTTAAACCATTCTGTTAATTTACACCAATACATTTTTATACAATATATTAAAACGTCTGGTTTGTTCTGCTGACATGGTTAATATGAAGTTTTAAAATGTCAAATGGAACAACCAGTACGTCTAAGAGCAATAGGGTGGTGAGACTTCTCATTAAGGTTCATTGTCTCGATATTATTGACATTTTACGTTATATATATATATATATATATTATTTAAGATGTTTTTATCTTTTTGGATATAATTTATGTATATTTTGTAATCTCACTCTCACTCTCTTCCATGTTTCTTTATTGCTATAATGCAATCACAGAATGTTAGTTAGCTAGCCTGTTGATTTTTGTCATTATTTGGGTTAGTCTTTGTTAATACACCCGATTCTTTTATTTTCAATTTCATCAATTTACCTGTCGGTCTTTTGCAGTATAAATTGTTATTTCTCTAATCTTTATGTTTTGCTATGTCCCGCCAGTCTTTCAAATTATCATATTTGTTTTTTTCTGTAACCCAGTGAGTCCAAAAATTTTGAAATGTATTTTTGAACATATCGTTTTTATTTGTATTAACGTTCATTTTCAACGTCCTTGGATCAATTGTTATCTTATCTGTATTGATATTTAATGGTTGCTATGAACACATGATGTAATATCTGTTTTGACTATAACATTTTCAATGTCTTAAGTAACAAGAAACATGTCTATTCTTGATTTTAAAATTCCTCTTTTGAATGTGTAGTAAGATTTTCTGGGGTTAAAAAGTCTCCAAATATCCACAAGTTGAAATTAATCAATCAAATGTTGCGTTTTTAATCTTTTAACTTTAACTTTAATATTGATATATATGTGTGTGGGCACCATAGCTGTAAAAGACATTACCTTGGAGACACACGTGATCGTGGTCAGAACTTTGTGTAGTGTTTCCTATATATTATAGTCAGGGAGAGTTACCTCCCTTAGTGGAAAAAACGTAAGGGAAACCAGAAATAGTATGGCCAGCTTGGGCGCAATGCGGGAAGCAGAGACAAAGCAGAGGACACAAGGTGATGGAGCGAATAATACTATAGTTGGGTGTGCTTGGTGATAATCTGGACTAGAAGTCTACATACAAATGTGAAGGATGACTGGTTCGTATCATGGTATGGTGGTGAAGTGACATAGAAGATTCAAGATGTGAGAACGCTTACGCGGGACGCGCTGAATCGTGGACGATGCACGGATATAAACTCATGAACTGTAAAATCGTAAGAGTCGTTGGTGCCAAACACATAGACCACATTATGATATTTACATATATTTTATGCTTATTAAATTGTTAAATGTATACTAAGGCCTTTGTTGTCATAGAAAAGATCCGAGGAAAATATAAATAATATTCGTCAACATTGTGACAAATTTGGTGCTCGTCCGGGATGAAATTGTTTTGGTAAAGTTTAGGCCTTACAATTGTAATTGGGTAAATTGCTGAGTTTGGTGAATAAAATGGGTTGTTGGCACTGTACGCATAATTATACAATACGTATTGGGTTTAGTGACAGTGTTTACATGTACATGTTCACTATAGAGGTAAACATAAACAAATCAATGTCGCTGTATAGAGATACTGTAGCTAGATGTAGGCAGGTTTAGGTTAACACCTACAGCGTCAGTATAGTGTGAACTAAATATTGTAAGTGTTTACAGGAAATTATTGTTATTCTGTTATCGAGTATCTAAGCCCAGACTTTAGAAGAAAGAACAAAAACAAGAACAAAACATTTGTTTTGGGAACCCCATCACCCATATCCATAATTTGATGTTTATAAGAAACCGGAATTGTTTTGGTGGTGTGGCCTGTACATAAAATAAGAGATTTAATCTAACATTTCCCACAGATAATTACAGGAGATGATGAATTACTCTCCATTAGGACTTTATTTACCCGAAGGAAAATGTACAAATTATTGTCGGGTCCTGGCTATAGAACACTAATAGGCAATCAACCTTACGAGACTTTCTAGTAGGGTTTTAGATATGATAACACAGTACTAATATAGGTGGAGAAGCTAGAATACTTGGATCAGATATACAATGATCTAACAATGTGTCGAGGAATGTTGTAATCAGAGACAATTCATTGCCACCTAACCCATTTACAGTTGAATATATCTAAATACTAGAAAACTAGAAGGAAAAAAATAGAAAATAAATCTCATCAACGATGAAGGCCACAGAGTTTTCATAGTAGTATATATTTACATGACATTAGACGATTTAACCAACTACCTCGATGGACTATCTGGGACATTGGAACAATTTCGTGAGTTTATAGAACAGAAATATCAACGAAATCCACAACATTCATCGAGGGAATTTAATGGAGAAAGCGAAGTATCAATATACAGCGTTTGATATCATCCGGAGACAAGCACGGGTTTACTTTCCTCTCACAATTGACAAAGACATCCAATTATTGAGTGCTCAACTAATACAGACATCGGAATCTTAACTCAGTAAAAGTATTCAACCAAATTGGTATTATCAATGACGCAGTTTATCAGTTATATTTTCGGGACCAACGAATGATTAACTGTAATGTAAGTTTTCAGCTGGTGATTATGTATGTGCCACTTGTTTGTGTACAATAGCATTGCATAAACTGTCTATGGCAATATAAACTAAACCAGTATATCCTTTATATACATGTATACCAAAACTATTCAGATCCAGAACGCAATACAAAGAATTGTTTATTTTCTTATAACTTCGTCATTTTAATTGAAGATTAAGAGATATACATTGATGGTGAAAATACTCACCGAATTAGGTTCTGCTCCATGGCTCAACAAAAGTTCCACAATTGCTTTATGACCATACTCAGCTGCCTTTGACAATGCAGTAAACTGAAAGAAAAAACATATGTGAGTTTACAATGGTGTACAAATGTAGAAACTAAAACTGATCGTTTGATGTTTTCTCAAAGTAAATACCTCGTTCGACATTATTTTATTACAACTTCAGTCAATAATTAAGGATTGATTATCAATTTTGTTGCTTACCATAACGAATGAAAGAATGTTGATTTCGTGCTAATGATGTGTGCTAATCCTTATATTAACGTTAACCCAATCTAAAATTCCATACATTGAAAAAAGTCGAATTTTATGTATTCGGTTTAACATTATTATACACATTTGAAACAGTATTAATACTAGTTGCTTGTATAGCTGCGGAACAGCCGACAGTCAGTTCTTCTCGTTGCCAAGGCAACACAAAATATAGTTCCGAAAATGATTTTATTCTTTGGACATTGTTCAGATTAAAATCGGCAATTTGTATTAGATTTTTTTCATTTAATGTCTTGAATTGCATCACAAAAACTTTCTTATGTCGCTTCAGATACAAAACTTACTGCCCAGTACTGGCAGTGCAGGTAATGTGGGATTCAGTTGCTCGATTTAGCAGTGGTCCGGTTTCGAAGAAAAGACGATTGTTGAAAATGCCGAACAGTAGGTATCTTTGCATCATCACACCGTTTAAAACTAAATTTCAATTATTGTGGAATGTAACTTAATATTGTAATTTCCGTCTGGTATTGCTGCAGCGGGTATTTAGATATATATTATGTGATACCCAATCGCTGTGTTTATATAAAAGCATGCGATAGCAATAGGTGCCGATGTTCGGGACTCAAAAAATGTTGTTACAGTCGCAAAACGCTGAAAAGATTTTTTACGAAATTTCGCAAATCAAATTCCAATGTTGTTAAAATGGAGAAAGAAATTGCTATCTTGAAATGACAACTTAATCTAAGCAATTGCCAATGGTTTGATTATGGAGAAATAAAATAGGCTTAATGTCAAATGAATTCTGTGTGTTTTAAATCTTTTGAATAAACGACCTTGTGAACATTTGTCATGGGTCATTTGACACACATTATGTGATATTGTGCCTGCCTTTTCACCGGTTTTTGGACCCAATCGCTGTCTATGTCAAATGAATTGTTTATATTGTAAAGCTTGTCTTTTACAATTTATTATACTTTACGCTTTTTTCTAAGATGTTTATTTTGTTGTTTAATATACGTACGAATGAATATATCGTCGTTTTTCTTTTAAAACTACAAATTATAGGGTAACCTCGGTTAATGTAAACAATGTCAAAATGTATTATCACGCCGGTCAGATTTTACAGCGGTTACCACGCATCTTCATTCATGAAAAATAAAGATCGGAGTTTAAATTAGATTCACTTGAGGCGGATCGAAATGAAAATGTTTTAGAACACATAAAACACATCATCTGAAATATTGGCTTAATTGTTTCATCACTTTATTCAAAGTATGGCACCAGCTACATGTCTAATCAATTTGTCACTTTAATGGGTGACTAAGTGTATGTTTCTACTCCTAAAATTAACATGATGCTAATTTCTTTAGACATATCCTGATATAATTTGTCTGAAGCTGATATTTTAAGCTACACATGACTAAATCGACATTGATTAATTCCTAATTTTAAACAAATTTTACTTGGATACTTCTTTGAAGATGCTGATTTTTGTTTCTTTTGATGCAATAATTAAGTTTAATACCCAAAGTAATTTAGTTTTATGAAACAATTTTTTAATATTTTATAATTAATTGTATTAGTTTTTATTGATTTATTCTATTCCTAATCTTGATTTTTGTCACGTTTAGAAATTTAAAGTCAATTGAAGATTACTAGTAGACATATCATTAAAAGAATTAAAAATTAATAAATATTGAATTATACAAATTTGACATAATGTTATGACAATATTATGGTAAATGATAAAACCTTGACACTTTGGCTTAAACTAAATTTGACAAAATATTGAATTGTTTAAGCATGAACGAAATACAAATTTCTGTACTACAATTATCAAGTTAATTTACCAAACGGACGGATCAAAATTCAAGTTTATACCGTAACAATCATTACCTAACCTAATCGATAATCCTACCGATCCTCCCATAGAAATTAAACCGTTAAGGAATAAAATATTACTGCAGCATCATTCTTAAAACAAAAAAACCTGGATTTTATATAAATTAAAATCTGCATTTTTATATAGACATTGTCTTGACTTTCCTAAAAGGTGTTTGTATATTGTAAATTAATCTTTGAATAACAACTACAAATTTGAAAACACTTATACGTTACGCACGTTTTATAAACATGTTCTTTACAAAATCAATTTTCATGCACAAAATTTTCTTATGTCCGGATACTAACTGAAAGATGTGTACATTCATTTAACTACATATTCCTATTCGTTTGAAATATGTTTAAAATTTCACCAATCTATTTCTAATATTTTTTGTCGTGAAATAAAATAGGAAGCTCAACCATTTTTTCAATGGTAGTAATGGTGAAATAAAAAGTAAGTCAATTGTTCAAACTAGTAACTGGTGTAAAAGTGCCGCATATATTTAACTTTTTGTAACTGAAGAAAAATGCTAAAGCGTCTGCTCCTGTTTTGAATACCAAAAAAAGGTCATTTGTCAGCGGTGGAGCATCTTTAACATCTGTTGCGACTCTACAAATATAAAACTCGTTGGAATTCATTAAAATACATACTTGTGTTGCTCGAGCATGATAACCAACAAAAAACAAGAACGATTTTCCCAATTACTTATGGGAAACTGTATCTATCCGTTGCAGTGTAATTGTAAGTTATAATTTGTATTATTTATGTAGTAATTTGATTTGTTTGTGTACCTCTTCCGTCACCCCTCGATTTAGCATAAAAACGTCATACTTATCAGAACAGCTTAAATTTGGGAAAGATATTGCTTTAGCTAATTTTGAGTGTTTAATGAAATTAGAAATTGTTTTAGTTACACAATCAGACACAGTGTTATATAAAGTTTTGATTCCTTAAATAGTTCAAAAAACTGATGATATCTCTCCAAACTATGCCATGAACATTTATAACCAAAAAACAAACTAAATTGGGTAATCAAGTCATACGAAAACTTTAGTCTATCATCAGAGAACATGTAGTATTATTGGTATAGTTTGGAAATATTAAAATCTCCCAGACTGGAAAGTCTGGTGTCTTAGACATTCGTGTAGTACGTTTCCAGGGGAAATGTGTACATGTGTGTGAGTTATCAACGACGTAACAGTCTGGTTTTCCTGATAGGTTCCTCGTTTATATATAATGTGTACCGACATTCATGTTCCGTGTCGTATCTATTCTGACAAACAGGTACACATCAGCAAATTCCATGTCTGCTTATAAAAAGACGGCTGGAGCAAACTGCACCGCTCCATTTGCCACGACATAAATTGTGTTTTATATTGATATACTAATATATATATATGGTGTATACAATGTACATAAACATGTATATAAGAAAATAAAATGTCGACTACAATATTGGAAGTCCAGTCATCAGTCTACCTTATAGCCCCTAAAGACACTGTCAACTAACTTTGAGAAATAACATTCAACTTTAAAATATTATACTGGCGCCGTGACGTGCGATGTGAACCTGGATTTCGCGGACGAGACCACTTCACGTAGCTACGCAACTATTATGATCTTCAGTGCCACATCATCAGTCACAAGAATACAGCGGCAGCAAACATGAGCCATTCCATTACAACGATCGCCAACAACACTATAATCACCACAATAACAATCCCTGAACCAACCACTAATTAGACGGAGATAGAAGAAAAAAAATGAAATGAAACTATTATTTAATGTATATTCATGTATTGGAATTTAGTTTTTGGTAATGCATAATGTTTTTTTCCTAAACTTATTTATGTATTTGTTTTAATTTAGTTTTTAATTCGGTGTTACTTTCTATTACAAATATTAGGTACATTGTACAAATAAGTTTGTTATTTTTACATACACATAAAAAATGATAATTATTCTATGCGAAACGTTATGTAGTAATTCAGTGTGCTAAATATAATTTACTTTTTACGCTTGAGTTATTGATATTACCATACTGTTAATTTCATCTTTATTATTTTTTCCTAAGTTTACGAATTTTTGAAATGTTTGGCTAAAATAATATTTTGTTAATTTCATTTCTAATAATACGTTCATGACTTGTGCCGTTCATTTAATCAATCGCAGAGAAAGTTCCTTAACATGCTGTTTGTTTGAAATTTTTCTTTTAATTTACACAAATACATTTTTTTTACACATATTAAAACGTCAAGTTTGTTCTACTGTCAAGATTAACATGCAGTTTTAAAATGTGAAATGGGACAACCAGTAGGTCTGAGAACAATAGGGTGGTGAACCTTCTCATTAAAGGCCCGTTGTCTCGATATTAATGACATTTTAAGTTATATATATAGATATTATATAACTAAAAAAAAAATTATGTCCATGTGATGGTTTCCATGACGTCATGTTTTACAAATAAAAGAATGTCATCCCCCGAAGAACCTGCAAGAGCCGTGAAAGCGCTTGGGCGAAAAAAAAAAGTTTTTTATAATTGTGTTTTCTTTTTATGTATATATATATTTATCTTTTTGGATAGCAAATTATAATTTTTTTATAATATCCTTCTGCGGTTTAAATTTCATGTCGGAGCTTTTATTTAGCACGATGTTTTTCTAGGTTTAAACTATTTAGTTGATCTTCCATGCTCTTCGAGCTCCTGCACTATCGCTCTCACCCCTATTGCTTTATTACTTAAATTCTCTCTCAGAATGTTAGTTAGCCTGTTGATTGATCTCATTATCTGGGTTAGTCTTTGTTGATACACCCGATTCTTTTCTCAATCTCATCAATATATCGGCCGGTCTTATTCAGGCACTTTGCAATATAGATTGTTATTTATAAAATGATTGAAGTCACGATCGTAGAATGCAACAAACTCTAAAAGCTACTAAACTATCAATGTGGGCAAATTTGGTTAAAGTGTTACAGGTGGGTAAACAAAACCTCTAGTCACTGGTAAGAACAATGTCAGTGGGAGGTAATGCTGATGATGTACGTGACCTTGCTGATAAGCACCTGATCGGTGCAGAATTAAATAAAGTCTACATCGTACAGTTATACATTGTAGTTGTTATTAAGCAAGAGGAAGACAAGTAAAGGTCCAGGACAGTTGTTATATAGCAGGAGGAAGACAAGTAAAGGTCCATGGGACCCCAATCATCTAGTTGTGTTATATAGCAAGAGGAAGACATAAAGGAAGTAAAATGTTCATCGGACCAGAATTATCTAGTTGTTATATAGCGAGAGGAAGACAAGTAAAAGTTCATCGGACCAGAATTATCTAGTTGTTATATAGCGAGAAGAAGACATTAAAGTAAAACTCCATCGGGCCCGAATCATCTAGTTGTTATATACCGAGAAACGTCAAGGAACAATGTTACTTACATACATAACGTATGCACTTGCTGATTTGAAACCAAAGTATTAGAAAGGAACAAACTCTAAAAGCTACTAAACGATTACGAGAATACAGAGCTACATGTTGTTAGCAATGCATACAGGAGACAGAAAGTTTTACTGTTCGATAGAAAATGTTCAGTCACTGGTCACACTGAGTAGGCTGATGATTTACGTGACCTCAGCATTTGGAAAAGCCTATCACAGTTTTATATTAGTGACAACAAAGGTGGCAAATAAGAATATAAGGACTATCGGTTTATCACAATTTCACCCTTTTATCAATGATATTAGATTTTTTCCTCTCACAACACGTATGACTAGTTATAAAGAGCGTAAAACACAATAAAATGATTTTCTGCAAAAACATCACCAATGATGTATTATATTATCCTAATAATGCCACAAAAGGCTTTGATTTTACATAGAAGTCCAGCTGTACATTCCAAGATGTTGTTAACTATAATGTTGAATGGACAGAAGAGTATTCACTGGCCATCACAGATACCAAACATCTTAATCCTGATTAATTTAATCAGGTATTCAAGAAAATTAATTAGATGGGAGGAGATAGGCATACCTGTACATTAATGTTAGCCATGACATATCGCAAAACATATTTATAATATTAAGATATAAACGGTAAAACTGAGTTAAATCTGTATCACATATCTTACGTATTTGGAAAATATAAATTAACATAAATGACCTGGGGTTCCAATTGGGCCTGGGGAACAAGTGGCAAGGTATTTGACTCGAGTCATCTAGTTGTTATAGCTGTATTACTTTTATTCCGAGTTAGTTCCTGTCGGCAGTAGTGAAATATATAAGAAATAACTGTAGCAACTATACAGCTAGCCCAAACTTGATAACCTCCCCAAAGTATAGAACAAAAACCAGGGACTCAATTATTTGTTGTACTTGCACCTTTTCATACAGATAACCTATGCCCGAACGTACATTTTGTAACCCTAATGGAACCTGACCAGATACTTGGTCTCGACCTTGACCCCAGCTTCCAATTGACTATTCATGTCTGTAAAATTTGTAACGTTTCATATTCTATGACATACTGACCTTTCACTTTACAACATAAACATGTCCATTTTTTGTATTTTTTTAAAATATTTTTTCAGAAGTTTTCAAAATGTTAAAGTTACATTAGATATCAGCACACAAATCATTCATAGTCTTCATTCACTCATTCATCATCATCATCATCATCATCATAGTACATATATTCACTCAATATACAACGTCATTCATTAATCACCATATCCCACAGTAGCAAATTATATTTGATTACCATTATCACACTCAGTAAACAGCATCACAATAGTTACAGCTTTGTACACTAACATCATTACTCAGTTCGCATCATCATTGCCATGATCATCATCATTGTCAAAATATCCTTACTACATGTATTTTGATATCATGATCAATAAATTTAAATCTTATATTTTGATATCATAATCAAAGTTATTACATGTCCTCTTATCCTCAAACATAACATTATATATGATATCACCCACAAAGACATCATTAATAGAGAACGATAATTGTATGAGGTAATCACTGTACATTTTACATGTAATCATCCAAATTGATCTGAATGAGTTTTGTTTTTTTAAATATTTTTAATTGATGTGTGTGATTAGAGAGAGAGAGAGAGAGAGAGGGAGAGAGAGAGAGGGGGGAGAGAGACAGACAGAGAGAGACACAGAGAGAGAGACAGAGAGAGAGACAGATAGACAGAAACAAGCAGACAGAGACAGACACACACAAACAGACAGACAGAGACAGACACACAGACATGTAGACAGACACACAGACAGACAGACAGAGAAAGAAAGATGGGGTGTAACTATGAGACATCAAATATTCAACATTACAAGAAAAGCAAAAGCAAAATTTGATTAATTGTGGCAATAATATTCAAGGTCGGGAAGATAAATAAACAAGAGAATTTAAAAAAAAAAGAAAAAAAAAAGAAATCTGGGCAAATAATGTATACCTTTTACAATGCTACCAGTTTTTTCCCACTTCTTCCAGTTCTGATCAAACCTTTCTTTAGCAGAATCACTTTTACTAGTAGCTATATTTTTTGTACCCTATAGTGGTCCTTGATAGTGTTGATTAAAGCATTTACACTTAAGGAGTTATGCAGACATCTCATCTTGGAAATATAATGTTTGATTATAATGAGAATTTCATTATCTATCCCATTATTTTTCAGATTCTGTGAAAGAAGACCAAATAGATATGATTCTTTATTAAAACTGAAGGGAATGACGAGTTCATCTAAAATATTTTCAAAAGTATAAAGAAGGTTCCGTAGTCTCAGTTTCAGAATTACAGAGAACACATAATGGAGAAATGACAACATGAGATTTAAAACGTAGAGAGTTTGTAGTAAGAATATGATGATTCACTCTATACTGAAACCATTGAAGCTTTATGTTTTTAGTGATAGTGAAAGGAAGTTTGAAAATTTTATTCCAAGTAGGATTGCCAAAGTCAAAAGTCTTATTCCATTTTTTCTGTCCAGTTGGAATTACATTATTTTTAATAAGAAAGTTGTAAAAGTTTTTAGATCCTTTAGACTTCATTAGAAATAATTCCAGGTTGATTGGAATGTAAGGATATACAACATTAGCGTATGGGAGAGCTGCATTGGCGCAATATTTCTTGACTGCGGATAACACACTTAGATAATGTAGAAAATTACTGTGAATTTGATAATTTTGAGTAAATTCATCAAAGGTAAAAAAAGTACCGGCGGTTTTATCCTTCACTAGATCTTGTATTACTATAACTCGTTTCTGATACCAGTCCTTCATAAAAATGCATTTTTTCCTATAGTAATTTCATCATTGTACCAGATAGAGGTTTTCATATAAAATTGATGTTTGTTAACATTCTTCTTGTAACTAGAATGAAGATGCTGATAAGCTTTAAATACATCAAACCAAAAACTATTATTACATTTATTTTGATACATTCTTACATATTCAAGCCCACAGTTAGCTAACAAATCTATGTTTATATATGTTTTAAGAATCACTTGCCATTAAGATGTACTAAGAAGAGCTCTTCTTATCCAACTGACTTTGAGAGAGTCAATAAAGGCCTTAATATTTACCATTTTAAGTCCTCCTTCAGTATAGTTTTGTATCAAAATATCCCTTTTAGCCTTATCTATTTTACTATCCCATAGCAATTCATAGAGAACAGAGTTAATTTTGGAAAGAAATTTTTCATCTGGGTTTGGCAGAGATATAAATAAATGATTAAATTGGGAAATAAGTAGTGATCTAATTATATGTATTTTGCCAATTGGAGTTAAAATTCTCCTATTCCATGATTTTATGAGAGATTTAAGTTTTATCAGTTTTTTGTCAAAATTTAACTTGGGTATCATATGCAGATTAACATGAAAGTCAATTCCTAGTAGAGTGAACCTATCTTTCCCCCACTGAAGATCTAGTTCTGGAAGAAATGTATCTGAGCTACATTTTTTTGCTTCCGATCCATACCACTTGAGTTCTCGAAACATTCATTTTAAGTCCTGATATATTAGCAAAATGTCTTAATTCTTTTATCGATTCCTTAATTGTTTTCTCTGAACCATCTAGTGCCAGTGATGTATCATCCGCGTATTGAGATAAGAGTATTGGACAGCCGTTAATATCAATTCCTTCATTATGTCGTAAATTAATCACCAACATTTCTGCGCATAGAATAAAGATATAAGGAGCGATAGGGTCGCCTTGACGACAGCCTCTTTTAATTGGAAAAAATGAAGATAAGTCCCCACCTTGATTAATAGTAGCACTAGCATTGTTGTGAAAGGTTTTTACCCAATTTATTATACTGTTCCCAAAGCCAAAGAAATGTAATACTTTTTCTATAAAAACCCAAGAGACCGAATCAAAAGCTTTTTCAAAATCAATTATTAAAAACATACCTAGAATATCATTTTCTTCTGTATATTGCATGACATCATCGACAAGTCTGTCTATATAACGCCCCTTTAAAAACCCAGTCTGATCATTATCAATTATTTCATCCAAAACTGATTTAAGTCTACGAGCTATGGTACCTGATGCTGTTTTATAGACAACATTAAAAAGAGTTATTGGCCTCCAATTCTTTATGAAATGTCTGGATTTATCTCCCTTAGGGATACATGAGATGATACCTTGTCGTTGCGAGATAGATAAAATGCCAGATAGATACCCTAAATTGATCGAGCGCACAACAAAATTACCTAAATATTTCAAAAAACATTTATAACACTCTACTGTAAAGCCATCTATACCAGGACTTTTGTTATTTTTCATATTTTGCAAAGTTTTCCTAGCTTCTTCCAGTGTTATTAAACCCTCAATATTTTTGAATCAATATCACTTATTTTTTTAACATTAAATGGTTCTAAAATGCTATCTAAGTTAATATCTTCTAGATTGCTATTAGAATCATACAGCTTTTTATAAAAATTGAAAACTTCTTGCAAAATTTCATCCTGGTTTGTTATTACTTTCCCATCATCTAGTTGTAACTTTGGTATAATTTTAGATGTGTAATTTCGATTTTCTAAATTGAAAAAAATAATTAGTAGGTTTTTCCCCTTCCTCAATCCATTTAGCTTGAGATCTAACAATACTCCCTTTAATTTTCTTTTTCCTTATCAATTGTAACTCTTTCTTTTTAAGTTCTAAAGCAACTAAATTTGGTTCATCTTGATCCTCTAATGCCTGAATTGCCTTCTTAAGATGATCTTCCCTAATATTCTGCTGTTTTTCCTTATACGTGCAGTATGAAATAGTTTTCCCCCTAATTTGCATGAGCAAGGTTTCAAGAAATAGCTTGTCATCAATAGAAAACTGTATATCTGAATCTGAAATGCTAATTATGTTGGACTGATTATAGACTGGAAGACAGTACTGCAATTTTGTCTCAAAAATACATTTTTTTACAAGATCTAAATATTCAATTTCCTGAAGGAGACTATTATTAAATTTCCACACCCCCTTTTCCGGTCTAAATTTTTGAAATTGAAAAGATATTACAGGAAAAGAATGGTCAGAACGAGAACCAGAAGCAATACTCTTTTTATTACAGTTTGAAATCAAATTTTCGGAGATAAGAAAAAAATCAAGACGAGCTTGTCTCAAAGGTCTATTCTTTCTCCAAGAATACCTTCTGATATCTTCATGTTGTTCTCGAAAAATATCGGTAAGAGTAAAATAATCAATTATTTCTAATACCTTTTCTCTGGCCTTAGGATTGTTAAGATTTGTATAGTTTTTATCATAATCAAGCTTGGGATCCAGCACTAAATTAAAATCACCACAAATAATTGAATGTTTATTATCAAATTCTTCCAAGGTTTCATTCAAAATGTTATAGAATTCGGGACAATCCCTGTTTGGACCATATATATTAATCTAGGAAATTCTGAACGTTTCAATTTCAACATCTAAAGTCAAAAAGTTGCCTGAATCATCTTTCTTTTCATTAAACACTTTAAATTCAAAGTTATTTTTTTAAAAAAGAATTACAACCCCTCTTGCATTCGATTTGAAAGAGTTAAAAAAACATTGAAAGCCCCACTCGTTTCTAATAATGTGTTCTTGTTCCTTAGTAAAATGAGTGTCCTGTAAGCAGATAATGTTACTATTTGTCGATCTAAGGTAGGAGAAAACATCTTTTCGTTTTAATTTATCCCCCAGACCCTGACAGTTTGCCGACAAAAACTGTATTTCAGACATCTTTGCAAGTCACTTTTGAGTATAATCGATCCACCCCAAAGTAGAAAGAAATACGGGACATAACAGGAGTAAGACAGAGAAAATAGTACAGAAAAGAAAAGAAGCATAAAAACGTATACATCAGTCACAGATACACTAAGGTAAAGTCGTCGACTACTACCTGACTACATACTGGTACTAGAATTATGAAAGTCAAATATGTGAACACACTGTATCCCTCAACCTGCCATGAGACCGGAAGCACTATTCTAATACATTCTACTCGGAACTCTTCGAACAACTATGCTATTACATCGATCAAATCCCTAGTGTTCCGAGTGCAAATAATTCCGGAAATGTGATTAATAAAAGTACACCAGACACGGACCAGAATGTAATCATATGAAAATCATCGTTTAAAAACCGGAATTATTATAATAAATGTGTAACATACGTACAGTATATTTAATCCACATATATTTAAAGACATGCTCACTTACCATATAAAGGAATATCCTAATTAGAATCCTTTGGGATGAAACGCACAATCATCACACAAATATACACACAATAACCACAGTGATAAAAAACATAGAGAACTTATTTACATGGGTTGGCGGCATTCCAAACTGCCTTTAAATGTCTTTACCAACCGTCACTTTATTTACCAGATCAGTTCGTTGTCTCCTAAAGTTCTCATCGTTCAACATATATTTCTCTTCCAATGGTGTGTCTAAGAAAAGTCTGCGTTTTTTCCCGTTCACCAGCACCGCGAATAGCTTCCCATCTACACTATAAGTGTTCTTCACACACTCCAGTTTAAAAGCACCTTTGAGGAACTGTTGATTGTCCCGCGTAAGGTCCTCCTAGATTACCTTTCCAAAACCTCGGATTTTCTTGCGCGCACAGATAATGTCATGCTTTTTTCTCCGGGAGTAAATTTTACGATAATACTCGGAGCGGCTAAAATGTCCAAGTCTGTGCGAGATGTTAATGTCACTTTTTGTAAGATTTACTTCAAGTGTGTCAGTCACAAAGCTCACAATTTTCTCCACGCACTCTTCCACTGTTTCTTTTTCCGACGGGTCTTCCAGGCCGATAATGCGAAGCGAATCTTTCCTTCCATGTTGTTCCAAGTCATAAAGTTTATATTCCATATTCTGTGTAACCACATGTAATCTCGTAATTTTTCCTTCTAAATTGTCCACAGTTTTCCGGAGATCATCATTGTCAGTCTCTAGATCAAATATTCGAGCCTCTAGGCGATCGGTTATTTCCTTGTTTTCAACACATATATCTGTCGTCAGTTGAGAAATCTTATTGTCGAGATACTCCCGTGTGATCATGGTAGAAAGAAGTTCATCTAACCTGTCTTCCATTGTCCTTCTGTCTTTCATCTCAGTACCACTCTGACGTCGACTGTCCTTACTGACTGAATTATCTCTGGTCGAAACCCCGGTATGTTTTTTTCCGTTCCAGACATAGTTAAGCTGACAAAGCTTCCAAAATCTTGACAGGTACGAGAGATCCAGGCGTACGTGTAGTAGCGCTACATGTAGTATATAGTGAGTAGAAGTCGTCGTAGGTACTCAGTTCATATTCAGGAAATTAACTTTCTCAAACCACACTTATCATAACGAAATTTCCGAAAATAGTTCGATATTTCGTTAGTTCGTTCTATTATCTCATACACATCCAAGAATGGAGTCTGAATTCCATTCCAATAAAGCGAATTTGTTCCGATTTTGCAGAGCAAAAAAACTGGTCAGTACCCACGTGACCACGTGACCTCCTAAACATGTCCATTTTATATGATAGTTATGCCTATCATTTACTCAAAATTCTTTATTTGGGGCTTCAACTTTTTATCCAATAGTGTCCAATTCCACTCTACTATTTCATGTAATAATGTATTCTGTATATAGCGGCTCGTATTCTACTGCAGATGACATTGTCTTATCTAACTTACTAGGATGACGAAAGGTTACCTTTTTTCCTCATCTCAAAGTTATGAAACCCGTTTATAAACTGGTCCACAACCTGATTTTCAAGATAATGATGGTGAAGTTCAGAGTATGCTAAGAAGGCTGTCCTTCTATGATCATAACCAAAATCAGACGCGGTGTCGTCCTTCCTCTACTTATGTCCCCTAAACGTACACCCACATGCGCTAGTTTGTTCCTCAGGATTGAATCCTTTGTTTAGAACTGCTTTATTGAAGTATAAAGTATAATCAGAACTGCCTTACTGTAAGATTGCTTAATAGTTTCTGCGCTCTGCCCCTGAGATTAATATGTATTTACTGGCGGGTATTTCCTATCGAATCGCATATTTCATACACAGGCGCACAGGAGCACACTACTTCCCGATTTTTTTACCGAGAGGAAGATTGCATACAGCCAATTTCGTGTCAAAGGCGGGGAAGTTAATAGTTGGGTTAAGGAAGTTGTTGTTATATGATCCATTCTTGACAACCTTATTGGGCTTTTAGAATGGAAAGGCATTGTTTGTTTTGTATCTATACGTAAATATTACAACGGGGACGAAGATCTGCTCATTCAGCCTTTAAAGTATTGAAACCTTCAATCCTAGAGAAAACACAATCCTATTCTCCTAATGCTTCTGATGTTAATTCGGTCTTTAAAAATATGATTTGGGCAAATTAAGATTTTTTAAAAAGATAATTTAACATCATAAATCTTTGGATTAATACTGTAATTGATTACATTCATAATGTTGAAGCAAACCTGCCCTAGGATACGCTGGTACCCAAGACGTAAACATATATCTATATATATATTTAAGTGTGTGGAATATAGTGTGTATAAAGTAATTTTCACTATTTGTTTTTAATTGTATTGTTTGTTGTTTTATTATATTCCAAAATCCGGATTTTTGGTCACGTCCTTGACGTTTCTTAGTCAATAGCGTCCAGACGGTCATGGTAATTGATCGGAAAAATATGAAATAAGACTTCAAGAGCATAACAGCCCTGGAATGCTGCAGTATATATGGCTTCTAAATGACACAAATCAATTGTTTGCCGGGAATTTTGTCTAGGTCGCAAGTCAGGTGGCCAACGGACGATCAAATATTCAAGTATTGTTGATTTAGATAAATCAAACGTCCTATAGAAAAAAAGGACCGTTAAGGGATAAAACAGCATCATTCCTAAAACGTGTTCCTGTACATTATATAAATTGTAAATCTGCTGTCTATATTTGTGTCTTATTTCCCATTCCAATTTGTAAAGAGGTGAACAACTACAAATTTGTCGTCTCTCGGTTCCGTTACGTTATATGTTCTTGGGTAGCTGTTGGACGGTTTTCATCATACTAAGGTAATGTGTACATTCACATTCATATACAGATATTCCTATTCGTTTTCTTTTTTCGTAAAATCCATTCTCTCTAGGTTCTGCCAAACGTAATGCTAGGAGTGAACCTATCTTGAAATAATCAGAAGACAAAATGATGAGCAGTATTGAAACAACTCTTACGTTTGAAATATGATTTTCAATATTTTTGTCGTGAAATAAAATAGGAAGCTCAAACTGTTCAATGGTAGTAATGGTGTAAAGTAAGTAACTTTTGTAACTGAAGAAAAATGCTAAAGCGTCTGCTCCTGTTTTTGATACCAAAAAAGGTCATTTGTCAGCGGTGGAGCATCTTTAACATCTGTTGCGACTCTACAAATTATAAAACTCGTTGGGATATTACAGCGTAAAAAGTAGAAAATACATACTTGTTGCTCGAGCATGATAACCACAAAAAACAAGAACGATTTTCTCATTACTTATGGGAAACTGTATCTAATCCGTTTCAGTGGAATTGTAAGTGTATAATTTGTATTATTTATGTAGTAATTTGATTTGTTTGTGTACCTCTCCGTCACCCCCTCGATTTAGCATAAACGTCATACATATCAGACAACTTATTTGGAAGATATTGCTTTAGCTAATTGAGTGTTTAATGAAATCAGAGAATTGTTTTAGTTACACAATCAGACACAGTGTTATACAATTTGATTCATGATAGTTCAAACTGATGATATCTCTCCAAACTATGACATGGACATTTATATCTAAAACAAACTAAATTGGGTAATTCCAACCATACGAAAACTTGAGCTTATCATCAGAGAACATGTAGTATTATTGGTATAGTTTGGAAATATTAAAATCTCCCAGACTGAATGTCTGGTGTCTCAGACATTCGTGTAGTACGTTTCCAGGGCAAATGTGTACATGTGTGTGAGTTGTCAACGACGTAACAGTCTGGTTTCCAGATAGGTTCCTCGTTTATATATAATGTTGTACCGACATTTATGTTCCGTGTCGTATCTATTCTGACAAACAGGTACACATCAGCAAATTCCATGTCTGCTTATAAAAGACGGCTGGAGCAAACTGCACCGCTCCATTTTGCCACGACATAAATTGTGTTTTATATTGATATATTAATATATATATGGTGTATACAATGTACATAAACATGTATATAAGAAAATAAAATGTCGACTACAATATTGGAAGTCCAGTCATCAGTCTACCTTATAGCCCCTAAAGACACAGTCAACTAACTTTGAGAAATAACATTCAACTTTAAAATATTATACTGGCGCCGTGACGTGCGATGTGAACCTGGATTTCGCGGACGAGACCACTTCACGTAGCTACGCCACTATTATGATCTTCAGTGCCACATCATCAGTCACAAGAATACAGCAGCAGCAAACATGAGCCATTCCATTACAACGATCGCCAACAACACTATAATCACCACAATAACGTCCCTGAACCAACCACTAATTAGACGGAAGATAGAAGAAAGAAAATGAACTGAACTATTATTTAATGTATATTCATGTATTGGAATTTAGTTTTTGGTAATGCATAATGTTTTTTTTCCTAAACTTATATTCATGTATTTGTTTTAATTTAGTTTTTAATTCGGTGTTACTTTCTACTACAAATATTAGGTACATTGTACAAATAAGTTTGTTATTTTTACATACGCATAAAAAATGATAATTATTCTATGCAAAACGTTATGTAGTAATTCAATGTGCTGAATATAATTTACTTTGTACACATGAGTTATTGATATTACCATACTGTTAATTTCATCTTTGTTATTTTTTTCTTAAGTTTACGGATTTTTGAAATTTTTGGCTAAAATAATATTTTGTTAATTTCATTTCTATTAATATGTTCATGACTTGTGTTGTTCATTTTATCATTCGCAGAGAAAGTTCCTTAACATGCTGTTTGTTTGAAATTATTCTTTTAATTTACACAAATACATTTTTTTACACATATTAAAACGTCAGGTTTGTTCTACTGTCAAGATTAACATGCAGTTTTAAAATGTGAAATGGGACAACCAGTAGGTCTGAGAACAATAGGGTGGTGAACCTTCTCATTAAGGCCCGTTGTCTCGATATTAATGACATTTTACGTTATATATATAGATATATATAACTAAAAAAAGAATTATGTCCATGTGATGGTTTCCATGACGTCATGTTTTACAAATAAAATAATTTAAACCCCCGAAGACCTGCAAGAGCCGTGAAAGCGCTTGGGCGAAAAAAAAAGTTTTATAATTGTGTTTTCTTTTTATGTATATATATATTTATCTTTTTGGATAGCAAATTATGAATTTTTTTATAATATCCTTCTGCGGTTTAAATTTCATGTCGGAGCTTTTATTTAGCACGATGTTTTTCTAGGTTTAAATTATTTAGTTGATCTTCCATGCTCTTCGAGCTCCTGCACTATCGCTCTCATCCCTATTGCTTTATTACTTAAATGCTCTCTCAGAATGTTAGTTAGCCTGTTGATTATTTTCATTATCTGGGTTAGTCTTTGTTAATACACCCGATTCTTTTCTCAATCTCATCAATATACCGGCCGGTCTTATTCAGGCACTTTGCAATATAGATTGTTATTTATAAAATGATTGAAGTCACGATCGTAGAATGCAACAAACTCTAAAAGCTACTAAACTATCACTGTGGGCAAATTTGGTTAAAGTGTTACAGGTGGGTAAACAAAACCTCTAGTTACTGGTAAGAACAATGGCAGTGGGAGTAATGCTGATGATGTACGTGACCTTGCCGATAAGCACCTGATCGGTGCAGAATTAAATAAAGTCTACATCGTACAGTTATACATTGTAGTTGTTATATAGCAAGAGGAAGACAAGTAAAGGTCCATGGGACCCGAATCATCTAGTTAGAAGTATATAGCAGTTATATAGCGAGAAGACATTAAAGTAAAACTCCATCGGGCCCGAATCATCTAGTTGTTATATACCGAGAAACGCAAGGAGCAATGTTACTTACATATACATAACGTATGCACTTGCTGATTTGAAACCAAGGTATTAGAAAGGAACAAACTCTAAAAGCTACTAAACGATTACCGAGACTACAGAGCTACATGTTGATAGCAATGCATAAAGGAGAAAGACAGTTTTTTACTGTTCGATTGAAAATGTTCAGTCACTGGTTACACTGAGTAGGCTGATGATTTACGTGACCTCAGCATTTGGAGAAGCCTATCACAGTTTTATATTAGTGACAACAAAGGTGGCAAATAAAAATATAAGGACTATCGGTTTAACACAATTTCACCCTTTTATCAATGATAGTAGATTTTTTCCTCTCACAACACGTACGACTAGTTATAAAGAGCGTAAAACACAATAAAATTATTTTCTGCAAAAGCATCCCCGATGATGTATATTATTATCCTAGTAATGCCACAAAAGGTGTTGGATTTTACATAGAAGTCTAGCTGTACGTTAAATGGAAAGAAGAGTATTCACTGGCCATCACAAATACCAAACATCTTTATCCTGATTATTTTTAATCAGGTATTCAAGAAAAATAATTAGATGGAAGGAGATAGGCATACTTTACATTAATGTTAGCCATGGCAGCAAGCGGTTAAACATCGCAAAACATATTGATAAGATTAACGGTAAAATTGAGTTAAATCTGTATTACATATTTTAAGTATATGGGAAATATATATTAACATAAATGGCCAGGTGTTCCAATTTGGCCTGGGAAACAAGTGGCAAGGCATTTGACTCGAGTCATCCAGTTGTTATAGCTGTATTACTTTTATTCCGAGTTAGTTCCCGTCGGCAGTGGTGAGATATGTATGAAATATCTGTAGCGACTCTATACCTAGCCCAAACTTGATAACTCGCCAAAGGATAGAACAAAAACCAGGGCTCAATTATTTGCTGTACTTGCACCTCTTCATACAGACAACCTATGCCCGAACGTACATTTTGTAACCCTAATGGAGCCTGACAAGATACTTGGTCTCGACCTTGACCCCAGCTTCCAATTGACTAATCATGTCTGTAAAATTTGTAACTTTTGATATTCTATGACATACTGACCTTTCTCTTTACAACATAAACATGTCCATTTTCTATGATAGCTATGCCTGTCATATTTCTCAAAATTCTTTATTTTGGGCTTTTTTTTATCCAAGAGTGTCCAATTTCACTCTACTATTTCATTTAACAATGTATTCTGTATGTAGTGGCTCCTATTCCACTGCAGATGAAATTGTCTTATTTAACGTACTAGGATGACGAACGGTAACCCTTTTTCCTCATCTATGAACGGTTATGAAAACCGTTTATAAACTGGTCCACAACCTGATTTTCAAGATAATGATGGTGAAGTTCAGAGTATGCTACGAGGCTGTCCTTCTTAGATCATAACCAAAATCAGACGCGGTGTCGTCCTTCCCCTACTTACGTCCCCTAAACGTACACATGCATGCGCTAGTTTGTTCCTCGGAATTGAATCATATGTTTAGAACTGCTTGATTGAAGTATAAAGTATAATCCGAATTGCCTTACTGTAAGATTGCTTAATAGTTTCTTGGTTCTGTCCCTAAGATTATTATTTATTTACTGGGATTATTAATTATCGCGTATAATCGCGTGTTTGATGAAATCATAGAATTGATTTAGTTACACAATCAGACACAGTGATATGAAATTCGATTCATGTTAATTCAAACTGAAGATATATCTTCAAACTATGGCATGCACATTTATATATAAAACAAACTATATTGGGTAATTCCAGTCATACGAAAACTTTAGCTTATCATCAGAAAACATGTAGTATTATTGGTATTATTTTGAAAAATTAAAATCTTCCAGACTGAATGTCTGGTATCTCAGACATTCGTGTAATACGTCTCCAGGGCAAATGTGTACATGTGTGTGAGTTGTTAACGAACTAACAGTCTGGTATATAGATAGGTTCCTCGTTTATATATAATGTTGTACCGACATTTATTTTTCGTGTCGTATCTATTCTGACAAACAGGTACACATCAGCCAACTCCATGTCTGCTAATAAAAGAGGGCTGAGAGAGACAGAGGAGCAGTCTGCACCGCCCTATCTTGGGGTCAGGACCATTTGGGCACACAACGTCTGGCACGGCATACATTGTGTGTTATATTAATATATAAATATGTATATAAGCTAAGAAAATAAAATGTCGACAATGATATTGGAAGTCCAGTCATCATTGCAACCATGAAACCTGCAGTCTACCCTATACCACATAAAGACACAGTAAACATTGAGAAATAACATTCAACTTTGAAATATTATACTGGCGCCGTGACGTGCGATGGGAACCAGGATTTCGCGGACGACACCACTTTAAGTAGCTACGCCACTATTATGATCTTCAGTGCCACATCATCAGTCACAAGAATACAGCAGCAACAAACATCATCCATTCCATTACAACGACCGCCAACAACACTATAATCACCACAACAACTACACAACCACTAAGAAGACGGAAGATTGAAGAAAGAAAATGAAATTAACTCTGAAAATGGTAATTTTGGACATTTAATAATGTATTTTCATGCATTGTTATTAAGTGTTTGGTAACGTATGATGTTTTATTTTTGTCTTAACTAATATTGATATCTTCGCTTTAATTTGATTTTTAATTCGATGTTACTTTCTATTACAAATTTTAGGTACATGTACATCGTACAAATAAGTTTGTTATTTTTACATACACATAAAAGTATGATAATTATTCTATGCGAAACGTTATGTAGCAATTCAGTGTGCTAAATATAACTTACTTTTTACTCTTAAGCTAATGATATTACCATACTGTTAATTTCATCTTTATTATTTTTTTCTTAAGCTGACGGATTTTTGAAATTTTTGGCTAAAATAGTATTTTGTTAATTTCATTTCTAATAATATATTCATGACTTGTGCTATTCATTTTATCATTCTCAGAGAAGGTTTCTTAACATACTTTTTGTTTTCAATTATTTTTTTCATTTACGTAAATACATTTTTTACACAATATAATAAAACGTCTGGTTTGTTCTGCTGACATGGTTAACATGTAGTTTTAATATGTAAAATGGAACAACCAGTATGTCTGGGAGCAATTGGGTAGTGAGCCTTCTCGTTAAGGCCCATTGCCTCGATATAAATGACCTTTTACATTATATATATATTTCATTTGAGTAATTTTTATCTTTTTGGATAGAATTGATGTCATTTTTATAATATCCTTCTGCGGTTTTTAATTTTATGTTAGAGCTTCTATTTAGCACGCTGTTTTTCTAGGTTAAAATTATTTAGATGATCATTCATGGTCTTCGAACTCCTGCACTCTCGCTCTCAATCTCATCCCTGTTGCTTTATTACTATAATGCACTCTCAGAATGAATGTTAGTTAGCTTGTTGTTTTTTTCATTATCTGGGTTAGTCTTTATTATACACCCATTTTGTTAAAATTTCATCAATGTACCTGTCGGTTTTATTCAGGCACTTTGCAATATAAATTGTTATTTCTTTAATCTTTATTTTTGCTATGTCTATCCAGTCTTCAAATTATCATATTTGTTCTTTTCTGTAACCCAGTGAGCGTAACCCAAATTTGAAATGTATTTAATATATGTATTTATAATATGATTATATCGTTTTTAATTGCATTAACGTTCATTTTCGACGTCCCTGGACCAATTGTTATTTTATCTGTATTGATATTTAATGTAGTCATATTGTGGTTGCTATGAACACATGGTGTAATATCTGTTTTGACCATATCATTTCCAATGTCTTAAGTAACAAGAAACATATCTATTCTTGATTTTGAAATTCCTCTTTTGAATGCGTATTAAATTTTCTGGGGTTTCGAAGTTTCCAAATATCCACAAGTTGAAATGAATCAATTAAATGTTGCTTTTTTAACTTTTTAATTTTAATTTTAATACTGATATATGTGTGTGTGTGGGCATCATAGCTGTAAAAGACATTACCTTGGAGACACATGTGATCGCGGTAAGAACATTGTGTAGTGCTTCCTATATATTATAGTCAGGGAGAGTTACCTCCCGTAGTGGAAAAACGTGAGGGAAACCAGAAACAGTATGGCTAGCTTGGGCGTAATGCTGGAAGCAGAGACAAAGGAGAAGACACAATGTGTTGGAGCGAATAATACTATAGTTGGTTGTGCTCAGTGATAATCTGGACAAGAAGTCTACATACATATGTGAAGAATGACTGGTTCATATCATGGTATGGTGGTGAAGTGACATAGAAGATTCAAGATGTGAGAACGCTCATGCGGGGCGCGCTGAATCGTGGACGATGCACGGAGATAAACTCGTGAACTGTAAAATCATAAGAGTCGTTGGTGCCCAACACATAGACCATACTATGATATTTACATATTTTTATGCTTATTAAATTTTTAAATGTATATCAAGGCCTTTAGTTTCACAGTTAAATCACTGTTACCCAAGAAAAGATTCCAGGAAAATGTAAATAAAATTCGTCCACATTGCGTCAAGTTTGGTGCTCGTCCGGGATGAAATTGTTTTGGTAAAGTTTTGGCTTTACAATTGTCATTGGGTAAAATGCTGAGTTGTGTGAATAACATGGGTTGTTGGCACTGTACATATAGATGTACAATACGTACTAGGTTTAGTGACAGTATTTACATGTATATGTTCACTATAGAGGTAACCATAAACAAAGCAATGGTGCTGTCAGAGATATTGTAACTTGATGTAGGTAGGGTTATGTTAACACCTACACGGTCAGTATAGTGTGACTTAATATTGTAGTGTTAAGAAAATCTCATTATCTGGTATCGAGTTTTATACCCGACTCAAGAAGAAAGAACAAAAACATTTGTTAGGATGCCCCCATCACCATATCTCTTAGATGGCTTTTTTGATATTATTAGAAACCGGAATTGTTTTGGCGGTGTGGTCTGTACATAGATGAGCGATGATCTAACATTAACACATATATTACAGGAGATGATGAATGTCTCTCCATTAGACTTTATTTATCGAAGACAAATCTAGCAGGTGTCGAGAATGTAGTAATCGGAGACAATTCATTACCACCTGCCCAGTTGCAGTTGAATAATATGTAGACTACAAAATAAATTTAGCAACGATGAAGGCCACGGAGTCTATAGTAGTATATATTTACATTCCATTAGATGATTTACCAACTACCTCGATGGACTATCTGGAACATTGGAGCAATTCAGTGAGTTTATAGAACAGAAATATCACGAAATCCACACCATTCATCGGAGGGAATTTAATGGAGAAAGTAAAGTATCAACATACAGCGTTGAATATCATCCGAGACAAACACGGGTTTACTTTCCTCTCACAATTGACAAAGACATCCAATTATTGAGTGTTCAACTATTACAACCATTCAAATCTTTACTAAGTAAAAGTATTCAACCAAATTGTTACTATCAATGACAAGTCTATCAGTTATAGTTTCGGAAACACCAACGAATGATAACTGTAATGCAAGTAGATATTATTAGATGTAGGCAAAATGGGTATCGACTTGTAAAGAGCTGAGATCACAGAAATAGTACGCATATCTATTACTACCAGTTATGAAATGTTGAGATTAAAGGGACAATTCACTCAGGCTAATTCGATACATCACCAAGAAGCAAAATATAGCATAAATGTATTGTTCTACATTTCTTATGAAACATATAACGTAAAACATTGACAAATTCCACGACATTGTTAAGTATTTTAATTAATATCGTTGAAATATCAAATCGTTGATCAATACGATTAAGCAGGTACAATATGGACGCTGTACCCATACCCGAGCCAAAGTCACGCACGTTAAACAAATGAACTACATAACCATTGAGAAGGTGATAAAGTGATTCTTAGGCAAGACAATGCACCTAATAAGGTAAACACACTACTGTCAGGGCAATTTGAGCAGTTCTAGACAAAAGTTGTATTACTCCACGAGCAAGGGACCGGGTTCGGCATACAAGAAGTTTGACCACAGTGTGTAATGGCGGACAGCGAGCGATTTTGAACATTTCACACACATGTCGCCACCGTGGGCTTTTCAGGCATATCACAGTAAAACCGACTGATCTAATTTCCATTAGAACTGGTTTTTTTTCGATATATGTACAAATTTTAATGTTCTCTTAGACTGAATTGTCCCTTTAAACACTCAGTTCTCAATAACACACATAGCAATATGTATGAGCAGTTGTATCAAAATTCGCATAAACTGTCTATGGTGTTATTAACTAAACCAGCATATTTTTCATGTATATGTATACAAAAACTATTTAGATCCAGAACGTAATACCAAAACTTGTTTATTTGCTTTTATAACTGCGTCATTTTATTCCAGATTAAGAGATATACATTAATTGCGAAAATACTCACCGAATTAGGGTCTGCTCCATGGCTCAACAAAAGTTCCACAATTTCTCTATGACCATTCAAAGCTGCCCAATACATTGCATTACCCTGAAACAAAACATATCTGAGTTTACAATGGTGTACTTACTGTACAAATGTAGAAACTAAAACTGAACGTTTGATGTCTCTCAAAGTAAATATCTCGTTCGGCATTATTTTATTACAACTTAAGCCAACAATTAAGGATTGATTATCAATTTTGTTGCTTACCATAACTGATGAATAATGTTAATCTCATGCAAATGAAGTGTGCCAATCCTTATATTAACGTTAACCAATCTAAAATTCCCTACATTGAAAAAAGTCGAATCTTATGTAATCGGTTTAACATTATTATACAAATTTGAAACAGTATTAATACTAGTTGCTTGTACAGCTGCGGAACAGCCACCAGTCAGTTCTTCTCGTTGCCAAGGCAACACAAAATATAATTCCGAAAAAGATTTTATTCTTTGGACATTGTTAAGATTAAAATCGGCGATTTTTATTATATTTTTGTTTTATTTAATGTCTTGAATTGCATCATAAAAACATTCTTATGTCGCTTCCAATACAAAACTTACTGCCCAGTACTTGCAGTGCAGGGAATGTGAGATATAGTTGCTCGATTTAGCAGTGGTCCGGTTTCTAAGAAAAGACGATTGTTGAAAATGCCGAACAGTAGGTATCTTTGCATCATCAAACTGTTTAAAACTAAATTTCAATGATTGTCGAATGTAACTAAATATTGTATTCCGTCTGGTATTTGTTTGCAGCTGGTATTTAAATATGTATTATGTGATACCCAATCTCTGTGTCTATGGCATGCGATGCAGATTGGAGACAGATCGATTTGAAATGTTTGCGTTTTTCAACGACAATCCATTGCCATGGGCTTTGACACCCACGGAATCGTTTCGGTGATAATGGACGTTTGGCCTAACGTCAATGAATTCAGTGTGTTTATAATCTATCTGTCATTGAATATATCGTTTCTTCTTGTGTATGTCACCGTGTGTATATTTTACTCTTCATATCCACGCAAGTATTCGAGTTCAATTATGCCTGCTTATATGCGTGGTGGACCTCACTGCGTTGAGTATGTTCAGCATTTTCACGGAGGCTTGAGCCTATGTCAGCGTTTCATCGAAGTAATTTACTATGCCTTGTCTTTTACAATTAGCTACGCAGTACTTGCAATTTCTAATATATCGTAATTAAGCATTTCTGTTCTTAATGTACAACGATAATTATAGGCCTCATCGTAGATTGCTCATTCAAAACTGAAGCGGCGTAAACCTAGGTCACAATGTAAACAATGTCAAAATGTATTCTCACGCCGGTTAGAGGTCAGAGAGTGACCACGCACCTTCATTGAGAAAATAATAGATCGGAGTTAACTACATGTAGTTTCACTGAGGCGGATCGAAGTGAAAATGTAAATATTAAGACACATAAACACTCATCATCTGAAGATAAATCACTTTACAAGTATGGCACTAGCTATACCTAATCAATGTAATTGTTATTTATGGATGACGCTGCATTTCTACTTCTGTTGGGATGATGCAACTTCTTTAGACATATCCTGATATACATAAGTGATATTTTAATCTACACTCCGATGACCTGAACGCAATATCGACAAAATGAAGTTTCATTGTTCGAAATTTTGATCATATGTCCACACCTCATTTTTCCTCTTTTTTGTATTTTTTATGACTTATTCTAATCAATGGAGTTACATTTTCGTTGTCTATGGCCTTCTTCAGGTGTCACCTGAATATTGTAACCCAACTTATTTTCGCCTTTTCTGTACCTAACTACTTTTGCCGACGACTTAATTTCCTTTTCTGTACCTAACTACTTTTGACGACGACTTAATTTCCTTTTCTATACCTAACGACTTTTGACGACGACTTAATTTCCTTTTCTATACCTAACGACTTTTGACGACGACTTAATTTCCTTTTCTATACCTAACGACTTTTTAAAACGTATTAATTTCTTCTTCTTCTATATCCACAGACTTTAAAGAAGACTTAATTTCCTTCTCTTTTATACCAAACGTATTTGACGACGACTTGGTTTACTTTTTTATACCGAACGACTTTTGACGACAACTTAATTTACTTTTCTATACCTAACGACTGTTAAGGACGTCTTATCTTCTTTTATACAACTTTTAAGGACGACTCTATCATATGTTTTATTCCAAACGGCTTTTGCGACGACTTAATTTCCTTTTTATTCCTAACGACTTTTTTAGGGCGATTTGATTTCTCATTTCTTTATCCGATTTCCTTTTCATGGCGAACTTATATCGCAACTTACAGTGGTAAATGGGCGAAAACATCTTACAAGGTTTTTATTGCATGTACTATTCTGAAAACCATAATTTTTGATGAACTAAGCTCTGAAAAGTATACAATCATTGTTTGTATAATTTATAAACCTTTGCAACAACATAGAATTAAAACACTGTTAATAAGATTTGTTCGTTATTCGTTCATGTGCTCGGATGAAAAAATATCTGGATTAGTCACTTTATAATTAATATTATCACTCTGAAAATGTCAAATTTTGAATAGCAGAACACTACTTGGAGAGAATGTTTTGAACATGTCATATTTAAAGCTTTTCTTTCTCATTTCTATGAAAATTGCAGTACACATAACTTTAGATATATAATGTTTACGATTTATTGTTACTCTACAAAAGACGACTTGTAATCACACCCGAAAATAAGTTGGTTAACAGTATATTTTTGTGTAAATTTGAAGTAATTGATTTACTGAAACGCTACTTTTAAACGGTTTTATCGACAATTGCAGCAAAGCGAGATATGAACGAGAACATACTAACACCTTTACAAACGACTTCTACGTTAAAATGTCAGGTGTTATATATTGGAAAACACCAATTAGATTTACTGTGTGTAAAGATTCGCTAATCGGGACCTAATCGGGACACTTTATAACAGACAGGGAAATAAAGGTAAAACAGATCAAGAAAGGGGGGAAATACTATTGAACTAAACGAATGCGATGATAACTAGACAATATAGGTTTGTCTAACTTGTATAGCAGGACGGTTAAGTGACTTTTGACTTCAAGTCATGATGCAAATGTCTCCTTTGGTATGAAAGTACCTGAGGGCATTACAAACAAAATTAGCCTAAGACACATGCAAGATCTTTCTGTTTACCGGAAATACACGCATTTTTCAAAATGACCTCCAATGATATATGATATGTTCTCCCTTTCTAATAAATCTATATTAGTAGAGCCGCATAGGGAAATGAAAGTGGATATTGGTTTTACGAAGCAAACTATGATTTATTTATTTTTTCAGTTTACTTTTATTTCATCGTAAAATTGCGAATTGTAGCCAAACAATATTGAAGACTTCCATAAAAGTCGAAATAACTAAACAAGGACGGGAAACGCTGATGCTAAAAGCCCTCCCAGGGAAAAACGTTTAATTCCAATATACTACTTAAATATTTGTATCAAACAAAACATAATGCCTTTTGATATTGCAAGCATTAACCTAGGGTTGGTTAAACGTCAGGTTCAAACAGGTTGTAACATCACCCGGTGTCAGTAGCTATGACCAAATATAAGAAATCATGATAGATAAAGCTTCAACCCCATGAGTACCATTATATTGAACGACTCGAATCTGAATTCTTCCATTAGTAATCATATATTTAAGTCAACTTTATGACATTCGATAAACGTTTTATTTGAAAGTTTTTTTTTGTCTGATCAGGATACATCCATAATATGATTTGAGCTGTTCTTAGGATCAAGTAAGGGCAAATCCTGTTCTGGTGCCCTGATGAATTGTCTTGATGGTGATGCCATCAGTTTGTGGTAGAATTAATAATAAGCGCATTGTACTTAAAGCGATGCCCATACACAAACTCAAATACTTTATCACACACTCAATATTTACTTCAAAATTCTGAAAGCTGTTACTTGATATTTTTTTAATATTGTAAGATAATATTATGTACTCTATATAATAGAGTAATAAGTTAATAGTTCCCGATTGAATTGAAATTTTTTTGGTAGATTACTACTTTGTTCTAGGTCTGTTCCTCCCAGAAATTTTTTCTGGGTAGACAAATGACTAGTAACAATTCTTGTATGCATGAAAGGTAACGACATTTCATTGTCCTTCGCAATAACTCCAGCTGTAAGATTGCATTCCCTTTCCAGAAGTAGAGTGCCATTGCATTAAAACAAGTTTTACTATGTTGAATATCAAAGAATTTAAAAAGAATGATTGGACATACAGTTCTTGATTACTTACTCCCCATAGCATGCTGGGGTTGACCTGAATGCTGATAAAATATTGAAAAAATATCAGAAAAACTGACCTTGATTTGTGTCCATCTTGTGATAAAGTGGGTAATGAAGCTGACACACGCGCACTGGTCAGTAGATAATACTACGCGTGATAAGACCTTGACCTAATTACCTCTTACTTGCCCCTTGACCCTCCTCTCAGATAATAGCACGGAATATAACAACGTACAAAATATTAATATGAAACATTAATATTTAAAAAAAAACTACTTGCCTGTATAAAATACATTAAAATTGAAATTTTAATTTACCATTATAAACGTCCTAAAGAATCCAAAAGGGGAAAATACAAACAGAGTAGAGAGATGATTTAATCCATACTTGTGCAGTTACTGATATTAATGAAAACCACAAACTTCTCACTATTAAGTAAGGACGTTGTTAAAGACAGCACTAACATAGAAAACATAATAAGGAATAACATCAGGATATAAAAAAAATACAAAAGGAAAGTCAAGATAATATTATATAATGAGCTAAAATCTCAGAATACGGAGCTCGAGCAGACAGATATAATACTACGGATAAATAAAACTCTTTATCCCATATTGGAAGTGGTTATACCGGGTTCGTATGGTTCAGCTAACGCTTGATAGAGAGATAAAAGATATCTCTGTATTTTACCGGGGGAAATCATCGATACATATAAACCCATATGAAGAGATTCTTTGTTAGAAATTTAGTTACTTTGTGATGATTCAATCATCAGCGCAGCGAAGCATGAATTAGTCCAGGGAGAAGAAGATGACGGATTTGATCTCATCGATTTTGATATTGGGAAACATTTACTAAACCTAACTCAGACAGAAACGCTTTATTATATGATATTATGAATCACGCTGGCAACCATGAATCTTATACGCTTAACCCACCCTTTAGGCAACACCTAAAGCACCCATTCGTTTTGTGGCCATGAAGTACAAAGATGGCAATCAATTCCTTGACGAAATTGTCATATTAAACAGTCACCTTAAACTCTTTTTACGTAATGAAAATGATTTTAAAGAAATTCAACAAATACCAGCCAATGAATCAAAGTAACTAAACGATTGAAAAAAAAACTGAATAGTGATGAATTTTGTGGATTTATGATGACCAACATGAGGTTATGTTGAAAAATTAACATCCAAAGGTTGAGGTTCACGCAATGTACATTGAAATGGCAGTAAATCGAACATTGCATTGGTGGCAATGCTTTACCTGGCTTACGGCATGGAAGTGTACAATCGAAATCGAATCCCTTTGTTCTAATATATCGTCGCCAGCAGATTTAACACTTTTGACATCCTTCTGTATTGTTCATAGTTTAAATTGTATTTAAGGGACATAATATTATGTTGTCTTTTACTACAGAATCAAAACATTTCTTACTCAGCGACATGAATGAGACTGGTATGTATGGTATACTCACCTTTTTAAGGTCTACCATTAATGGTACATATAAGTTAATTTACTTTAAATTTTAAAGAACTTCTAAATACAAATTATGTTTACAGATTGTGCTAATGAGTCCCTAAATGAGCAGATATACAGTGCAGTCAGTTAACTATTACTTTACCAATACCAAACAAAGGCAATGTTACCTGCGAACTCTATTTTAACATTGAAGATTCCTTTCGTTATTTTGCTGTCTGCAGTGATAGTCAACTAACTCACAGTAATTAGGACGATAGGTGGGGGACTGATTATGTCCCGCGATATATTAAAAACATATTTAGTTTAATTGGTTATAAGTCAAACTAAACCTAGCCGTATATTCATCTACAAATGATAGTAATATAGGAAAAGAGATAGTATGGTATAATTGACATGGTCCTCTAGAAACAATAATAGAAAAAGAGATACGACCCGCGGTATTCTTGTAATATCAATATGTTGTTTTTAAAATGTTTGGCAACGCAAGTGGCAATTAATCGAACATTGCATTGGCAACGATGTTTATGGAATAGTTGCTAAATTGAACCGTACAAGCAAAACAAACAGATTTTTTCTTTGCACTAATAACTGGTCGCAACTACAATACACCTTTCGACATTCATAATCAATATTGTACATGGCTTAACTTTTCGCCATGTTTATTTCACGTAGTAAACATTAAAATAATATACTTTGCCCTTTAGTACAAAATCAAATGTATCTTATTAAAAGACATGATTGAGACTGATATATGTACTCACCTTATTAGGGTTTGCCCTGTGGCTCAACAACAGTTTTACGATGTCTGTATGCCCTTCACCTGCTGCATTTTCCAATGCGTCACACTAAAACAAATCGAGACATTTTAGATATATCAACCTACATGACACAATACTAAAGTGGAAGCAAATGATATGATATAAAAATATTGCTAAAGTATCAAAATGGTGAGGGCCTGGAAGTGGCAATTTATCCAAGCCGGAATCATCAAGTAAAAGAACAAAGTTAAACATACATACACGCTGTGCTTGCTTATCAGGGATTTGATACCGAGCAGAAATGATGGAAGTCACTGTCGTAGAATGCAACAAACTCTTAGAGCTACTAAACTATCACTGTGTGCCAACTTAGAGCTGAACGTGAAACTAAGAAAAACAAACAAAGTCAACCATTAATTAAGTGCGGGAGATCATCGGTACCGAATTATACATAGTCCACATTGAAGACATCATCAGCACTATATAAATACATGACAGGGGCCAAGAATAGTGGAATTAAGTGTTGCGCTCACATGTGCTGATTTCAATTTTCCTATACAGACTACTCGGGAGCAGCGTACTACTTCCTATTTAATACAATCAGCGGGAAACCAGCAAAACAGAGGGATAAAATTCATATATCCCACCAATAAACATCATCTTACTTAATGTTTTCCATGTGAATATAATTGGGTAAAATCATTGTTATTTAATCAGTAATTAATGGGCACATCAATAGTAGTATTAATACGAAACATAACCACAAAAGATGTGTGATAATCCTATCATCAAAATATATGTTTTTTCGCTCAATACATATTTTCAATTGTTCGATTATAAAATGTTTAATATATAATATATCCACTATTAAAACGTAAGAAAAGTACCAAAAATCCGCAATTTACAAATAAAGGCCTTCGTGTCAACTAGTGCAGACAAACGCAGAACACGTAAACATTGCGACGACATCGATATCCGTCATGTTGAAATCTGTATTACAATGTACAACAATATATAACTTACAAAAATATGAACAACTAAATGAAATGCAACATAAACCCACAAAAATAGTGATGTATTTTCTGGATTTATGATGACCGACATGGGGTTATGTTGAAAGAAGTACATCCAAAGGTTGAGATTCACGCAATTTACATTGAAATGGCAATAAGATCGAACATTGCATTGGTGGCAAAGTTTTGCCAGGCTTCCGGCATCCAACTGTACCATCAAAATCGAATCTTTTGTTCTCTTTGTTCTAATATATAGTCGCAAGCAGATTTAACACTTTTGACATCCTTCTGTATTCTTTATAGTTTAAATTGTAGAGTATTGCGATCGAAAACAATTCCATTAATAAGATCCATTGATATTACAGAATTGTAGAGGGAATAATTTATACCACCCAACGGCCGTCTGTATTTAAAGGACATATGTTATGTTGTCTTTTACTACAGAATCAAAATATTTCATTCTCAGCGACATGAATGAGACTGGTATGTATGATATACTCAGCTATTTAGGGTCTACCATTAATGTTACATATAACTTAATTTACTTTTAATCATAAAGTACTTCTAAATACAAATTATTTTTACAGAATGTGCCAATGAGTCCGTATTTGTAATGTATTTAACAGATCCGGACTACAACATATAACTAGTGCAGGATGACATTTGACGAGAGTCGTGATAACCTGGACTAGATATACAATGATCTAGTAAGTGCCCCGGGAATGCAGTAAACAGTGACAATACATTACACCCTGCTCAGATGCTTAAAAGCTACCGTGATGTTCAAGAGATGGAATAAGTCCGTAGATTCGACAATAAATGTCATAAACAATGAAAGCCACATAGTCCATATTAGCATATGTTTACATGTTATGTAAAGGAGCAACCATCCACCTCGATGAAATTCTGGAACACTGGATATCACCTCCGTAAGCTTATAGAAAAACCACCACGAATATATCGGCACCGTCACTATAGCGGGATATTTCAATCAAGAGAGAAACTATCAACCTACAACTTGTAAGAGACAACGAGCGATGGATAGCTTCCTGGACAAACAAAGGTTTATTTCCCTGTCACAACCAGCAAAACCTTCCACACATCCAAATGGTACTCGGCTATCAAACACTAATAAACGACATTAGTGTTTTGAACTACATTGCACATGTAATCTCACGGACAGCTAAGCTGTTAATGCAAATGGGAGTGACGGAACAACAATGATACCAAGCAGCAACATCGGCAGCAACAGTAGTGTAATCCTTGTAAGAATTAAATGGCAGACGGCGGGATCCTACATGTAAAATGTGTTATCATAGACAGACTATTGCCATTGTATTGTTATAAAATATTGTAGCAGATATACAGTGCAGTCAGTAAACTGTTACTTTATCAATACTAAACGAAGGCAATGTTACCTGCGAACTCTATTTTAACATTTAAGATTCCTTTCGTTGTTTTGCTGTTTGCTGTGATAGTCCACTAACTGACAGTAATAAGGACGAGAGGGGTGGGGGGGGGGGGGGCTAAACCTAGCCGCATATTCATCTACGAATGATAGTAATATAGGAAAAGAGATAATATGGTACAATTGACATGGTCCTCTAGAAACAATAATAGAAAAAGAGATACGACCCGCGTTATTCTTGTAATATCAATATGTTGCCTTTAAAATGTTTGGCAACGCATGTGGCAATTAATCGAACATTGCATTGGCAACGATGTTTATGGAATATTTGCTATATTGAACTGTACAAGCAAAACGAATAGGTTTTTTTTCTTTGCACTAATAATTGGTCGCAACTACAATACACATTTTGACATTCATAATCAATATTATACATGGCTTAACTTGCCGCCATGTTTATTTCATGTAGTAAAACATTAAAATAATATCACTTTGCCCCTTAATACAAAATCAAATGTATCCTATTAAAAGACATGGTTGAGACTGATATATGTACTTACCTTATTAGGGTCTGCCCTGTGGCTCAACAACAGTTTTACGATGTCTGTATACCCTCTAAGTGCTGCATATTTCAATGCGTCACCCTAAAACAAATCGAGCCATTTAGATATATCAGCCTACATGACACAATACTAAAGTGGAAGCAAATGATATGATATAAAAAAATATTGCTGAAGTATCAAAATAGTGAGGGCCTGGAAGTGGCAACTTATCGAAGCCGGTGTAACGTTGAAAATGGACCTCCGTTGAAAATTGACCTCGGGTCAGTTTTCAACGTTGAAAACGGACCCAGAATGCCGTTGAAAATTGAACATGCCGTTGAAAATTGAAAGTGTCAAGGGTCAATTCTCAACGGCAGGTCTGTTGAAAAATGACCGTTGAAAAATGACCTTGGCAAACTATTAACGGACGGTCTGTTGAAATATGACCCTAGTACATTTACATATATAACTTGTGCACGAACATAATTTTCGAATTCAGTTATCGCCATTCCTAATATAAGCGACCCTTCTGTGCTGGTATTTAAATTACGTAATCACCTCGATTTGAATTGAAATTTGGTATTGTTATCATCGTAATAAATACCTCATTTAAATATTTTAGGTGTTTGTATGTTTGATATGGAGAATACGGCACTACAAAACTTTCATTCTTTCTATAGTCATTTTGTTCGTTCGCGTTGATAATGTTAATTTAATTGTTCTCAAACTGAGAAATTGCTATATAACACTGAGGTAACGTAGTAAATAAAAAGGAATTGTTGTTATCAACTGCATGCAAAGTTTGTACTATGTGGTGTTCACTTCCGAGTACCAGTGGATAGTGTTAGAAAACTATAGTTATGGGATTTTCCTGATTATATTTTCAACGATTTCACGTTTGTCAGATATTCAGTAATTGTTAATATATATTTATTCCCTGCAATACAAGAATACATGTATCAAATATATGCGTATGGATCAGTTATGCTGTGTTCTGCGTATGGTTATGTTGCAATGTGTTGATGTTTTGTTTTGTGTTTTTGTGTTGTTTGTTGTGTGGTGTTGTTGTGTGTTGTTTTGTTGTCGTTTGGTGTTGTTGTGTGTTATGTTGTGTTGTTATGTGTGGTTGTGTCATGTTATTATGCTGTGTGTCATTGGTGTGTTGTTGTGTGCTGTGTGGCTCTGTTTGTGTTGTGTTGTTGTGTGTTGTGTTGTTGTTCCGTATTTGTGTAATATGTTGTTACGTGATGTTTTTGTGATGTGTTGCTTCGTTATGTTGTGTGATAATGTGTTGTTGTGGTGTTGTGTATTGTTGTGTTATTGGGTGATGTTGTATTGTTGTTGTTGTGTTGTGTGTTGTGATGTTGTTGTGTTGTGTGTTGTGGTGTGGTTGTGTTGTGTGTTGTTGTGTTGTGTTGTTGTGTTATGTTTTGTTGTATGATTTTGTGTTGTGTTATGGTTGTGTGATGTTGTGTTGTGTAATGTTGTCGTGGATTGTGTTGTTGTGTGCTATTGTGTTGTTTTTGGGTGGTGTTGTTTTGTTGTTGCCTGGTTGTGTGTTGTGCTAGGTGTTGTTGTGTGATGTTTTGTTGTTATGTTATGTTGGGGTGGTGTTCTGCTGTTGTTGCGTTTTTGTGTGATGTGTATTTCTGTTATGTTGTGTGATGTGTTGTTGTGTTATGCTGTGCGATGTTGTGCTGTGTGATGTTGTGTTGTGTGATGTAGTGTTGTTGAGTGTTGTTGGGTTGTTGTTCGAAATTGTTGTATTGTTGTTGCGTGGTTGTGTGTTGTGGTGTGGTTGTGTGTGTTGTTGTGTTGTGTGATGTTTTGTTATGATGTTGTGTCGTGTTGTTGTGTAATGTTGTCTTGTGTTGTGTGGTTGTATGTTGTGTGATGTTGTGTTTAGTGTGATGCGTTGTTGTGTTGTGTGAAGTTGTGTTGTGTGATGTTGTGTTATTTTGTTGTGTTTTGTTGTGTGTGTGTGATGTGTTGTTGTGTGATGTTGTGTTATTTTGTTGTGTTTTTTGTTGTGTGGTGTGATGTGTTGTTATGTGGTGTTTTGAAGTATTGTTGTGTTGTTGGTGTGTTGCTATGCTGTGTGATGCTGTGTGCAATTTCGTGGTGTTGTACGTGGTGTCGTGTTGTGTTGTTGTGTAAAAACGAGTTCTTATGGGGTCACTTTTCAACGGGGTCTATTTTCAACGAATCGGTGTAAAAAGTGCTCTGAAAGTTCAGTTTTCAACGGTTTCTCGGGGTCATTTTTCAACGTTGAAAAATGACCCGAGGTCAGTTTTCAACGGGGGTCCATTTTCAATGTTCACCGGAATCATCAAGCAAAAGAGCAAAGTTAAAGACACATAAAGACTGTACTTGCTTATCAGGGATTTGGAAACATCATCTTACTCACTTAATGTCTAATGTTTTTTTTCCATGTGAATATTATTGGGTAAAATCATTGCTATTTAAAAATCCGAAATTTACAAATAAAGGCCTTCGTGTCAGCTAGTGCAGACAAAACGCAGAACACGTTAGCAATGCGACGTCATCGATATCTGTCATGTTGAAATCTGTATAACAATGTACAACGATTTTTACAAAAATATAGCGATGAAAAACTAAATGAAACGCAATATTAACCCACATAAGTTAGGCATGTAAGAACATCAGTAAATGAGTGTCATTTTTTACAGAGTGTACCAAGGAACTGTACATTCCCGTATGGACAACAGGGGAATGGGAATATTGTCTCAAAATATAGACCCCTGTCTATATGATCAATTGTATCTTAACGATTCGAAAAAAAAACTGAATAATGATGTATTATCTAGATTTATGATGACCGACATGAGGTTATGTTGAAAAAAAAATACATCCAAAGGTTCAATTTACATTGAAATGGTAATGAATCGAACATTGCACTGGTGGTAATGTTTACCAGGCTTACGGCATGAAATTGATTTGTTTTGTTCTTTTTGTTCTAATATATGGTCGCAAGCAGTTAAACACTTTTGACATTCTTTCACGATGTCTATATGACCCCCCTTTGCTGCCGAATTAAACGCCTTCAAAAGAGCAGATTCTACATCGATGATGAAATTCAAACATGAATTTATATTTCATTCATTATGCTACGACTCACATTTGATGTTGCCTTTGATATAGTTTAAGCTTACAAGTTGCATTTTATCAGTTAAACGCCACTTTCTCCCGTGGAACAATGGAACAACATGGAACTAATATATACGTTGTTCAGGAAGACAACTAGATTCCCAGAAATAAATCGTTTTACTGTAAATATCGTAAACTTCTAAAACAATTTAAAGTTTAAATATAAAAATTATATTTCAAATATTGAAGTTCAAATGAAAGATTACTCATATTCTTAAGTTCTGTAAAAGACGTAAAACAAACGAAAAGAAGGGCTATCCCTGACGACATGATTAATTCTACCTCATCGTCGTCAAATACCACTGAATCTGTCGAGGTATTTATTAAGTTTATTCAAGTGTTTTCGGGTCCGAAAAAAACATTGTCAAAAGCTGCCATGTATTGATTCATAATGATTAAATATTAAATTAATGATTTGATAGGCACCGATGTGGCAAAACACGAACGTATATCGAATTTTACAGAGTGTGACAATTTGATTTCATCTTCAATGCAGTGAACAAAGTACATTGGTCAGACCACAAACCGAAGTTGTGTTCCACAATTTCATTTCACATTTTTATAATGTTATAACTGTAATGGCAATTCAAAGTGATTTATACAAGTATGTTTCCATATAAACATATATAGGGTTAAAGCATGTGTTGTAACTAGGGTATAAGACATGTTCGTTTGTTCATTTGAATGATTTTCGAAACATAATTCATCAAATCTGATGGTTTTCACTAGATAACTGAAAAAAATAACATGTACAAATGTTCACCAATAAATGGTTCACATAACTTAATTTACTTAAAATTTTAAAGTACTTCTAAATACAAATTATTTTTTCCGATGTGCCAATGTGTCCCAATTTGCAATTTAATTACCAGATGAAGTGGAACAGTGATTTTCTGGGAAGTTTTCAAAAAAGGGTAGTGCAAATTCCATTAAGTAAAGCAGGAAAATGGGAAATGTCTCAAATTATAGACCCGTGGTATCATTAAGCCAGTAAGACTATCAGTAAAGTTGGGTTAAACTCCATGCATCATCTTAAATCAAACGGGGAAAATGATGTGGAAACTATGGCTAAAATGACAAAAAAGAGAGGAAGTCCATCCGACCCCGAATCATCTAGTTGTTATATAGCGAGAAACGTAAAGGAGCAATGTTACTTACATACATAACGTATGCACTTGCTGATTTGAAACCAAAGTATTAGAAAGGAACAAACTCTAAAAGCTACTAAACGATTACCGAGAATACAGAGCTACATGTTGATAGCAATGCATAGAGGAGACAGACAGTTTTTACTGTTCGATAGCAAGAGGAAGACAAGTAAAAGTTCATCGGACCCGAATTATCTAGTTGTTATATAGCGAGAGGAAGACATTAAAGTAAAACTCCATCGGGCCCGAATCATCAAGTTGTTATATAGCGAGAAACGTAAAGGAGCAGTGTTACGTTCATACATAACGGATGCACTTGCTGATTTGAAGCCAAGGTGTTAGGGAGCAACAAACTATAAATGCTACTTAACGATTACCGAGACTACAGTTTGTTTGTTTGTTTGAGTTTTACGGCCCATCTAAGGTCATTTAGGGCTACATGACAGGCATTAGTATTAGGATATAAACAAGGTCTGTACCTAAAAGATCAGGATAAGAAGAAGGCAAGTAAAAACAAAAATAAAATTGTAAATGTTGATTTAATCAAAAAGAATTGCATAGGATAAAATATTTTTAGCTAAAAAGCATGAGAGAACTCATGCACAATATTGCTGAAACGATTAGTGTTGTGTTGATATGAATATAAGATAAGATGAGAAAACGTTCAAATTTTGTTAAAAATGCCGATCTCTTTGAGATAGTTGAGAATACGATTATGTCTCACGACATGGAACAATGTGTACATGTCAGAGACATCATAATACTTATCTCGTATGTGTTTAAAATCAATACAATGCAATAAAACATGCTCAACTGTGAGAGGAGAATCACATGCATGGCATGCGGGATGACCTTCTGCTCTTAATAGATAGGAATGTGTAAAATATGTGTGTCAAGTCTGGAGCCGAGATAGAACAACTTCCTGTCTGCGGTCTCTCCGACTGGAGAGTTTAGGATTAAGTGTTAGGTTGTATTTTAAACAGTTAAATATTTGTTTCGGTATACCACCTTTGTTGCCAATGGGGTTTAATTGCTGACTGAATTGAAGGTTTGATGTCAGTGTAATGAAGTTTCAAATCAGTATGTGCTAGACGAAGAGCAGTCTTAGCTGCTTTATCGACCTTTTCATTCTCCTTTATACCCACATGGCTGGGAATCCAGAGATAAGTAATTTGAGTTTTAGAAGATAATCGAAATGTTCGGATCGATAGATTTTGGATTAATGTGTTTCTAGGGTTTCTTGATTTCAAAGCTTTCAGGACAGAGAGAGAATCGGAACAGATGATTGCCTTTTCAATGTAGAGTTTTTCGATATGGTCAAGCGCCAGACCGATAGCACATGCTTCCACAGAAAAAAATGGAGGCAACATCCACGGTGTACTCGTCAATGGTGTAGAAATTTATATTTAGTTCCTGCAAAAAATTTGAAATTCTAATGCCAAATGCTGGTATGAGCTTTTGAATTTATATAAATATTGTTGATGTTGTGAGTTAAAAACAAGATTAAATGCGGGGTTTTTAGGATTAGATCTGAGTTGAGCAGCATACTGCATATAATGTCTTTCGTCGATCATCTATAGATGGCTCATTAGCTTCCACATGGAGACTCTTCACAGGTGTTGTTCGAAACGCTCCAAGTGCGAGACGCGATCGCTGAATCTTGATAGGGTCAAGCATCTGCGAGCCGATCCATAAACAATCGAGCCGTAGTCACGTTTTGATCTAATAAGTGCCCGGTAGATACGCAGAAGCATTTCACGGTCTGCACCCCAATCAGAATGGGAAAAAACACGTATAATGATCAGCGCCTTCGAGCACTTATCCTTCAGATGTTTGATATGTGGAACAAAAGACAGTTTCGAATCAAATATTAGTCCAAGAAATTTAGTTTGTCCAACTACTGGAATTTTAATTCCATGAGTGCGAGTTCTTGATCGTTGTGTGGTTTTCGTTTTTGACAGAAATGCATGCATACAGTTATTGATCTTGAAAATCTAAAGCCATTTTCGTCAGCCCAACTTTGTGGCCTCAGCATTTGGAGAAGCTTATCACAGTTTTATATTACTGACAACAAAGGTGGCAAATACGAATCCAAGGACTATCGGTGTATCACAATATCACCCTTTTATCAATGATATTACATGTTCTCCTCTCACAACACGTACGACTAGTTATAAAGAGCGTAAAACACAATAAAATGATTTTCTGCAAAAACATCACCAATGATGTATTATATTATCATAGTAATGCCACAAAAGGTGTTGGATTTTACATAGAAGTCTAGCTGTACGTTAAATGGAAAGACGAGTATTCACTGGCCATCACAAATACCAAACATCTTTATCCTGATTAATGTTAATCAGGTATTCAAGAAAATTAATTAGATGGGAGGAGATAGGCAAACTGTACATTAATGTTAGCAATGACAGCAAGCGGTTAAACATCGCAAAACATATTTATAATAGTAAGATAAACGGTAAAATTGAGTTAAATCTGTATTACATATTTTAAGTATATGGAAAATATATATTAACATAAATGACCAGGTGTTCCAATTGGGCGTGGGAAAAACGTGGCGAGGCATTTGACTCGAGTCAACCAGCTGTATTACTTTTATTCCGAGTTAGTTCCCGTCGACAGTGGTGAGATATGTATGAAATATCTGTAGCGACTCTACAGCTAGCCAAACTTGATAACCTCGCCAAAGGATAGAACAAAAACCAGGGACTTAATTATTTGTTGTACTTGCACCTCTTCATACAGACAACCTATGCCCGAACGTACATTTTATAACCCTAATGGAACCTGACCAGATACTTGGTCTCGACCTTGACCCCAGCTTCCAATTGACTAATCATGTCTGTAATATTTATAACGTTTGCTATTCTATGAATACTGACCTTTCTCTTTACAACATAAACATGTCCATTTTCTATGATAGTTATGCCTATCATTTACTCATAATTATATTATCATCGGTTTCGCCTAGTCTGAAAGTATGATAGTCACTGATAAAACCAGCATTCTGAATGTTTTGAAGATATTCTACGGTAAGATGTCAATCTATTCAAGGTGTTAATACGTCACTGCGAAAACAACTATATTGCATTTAAGTATAGATCTTTTTATGCTTACCGTTTTCAAGTATTTCAGTATTTCATTAACATATTTTGGATTCTGATCAAAACATTCTAAACAAGCGATTATTGAAATAGGGCCAAAAGAAAGACCACAGATAGTGCAGTATCTGCTTACACGCCATGTACAGAAGTGACCAAAAACCTCCGTCGATGAAATTGCTGGAGAATTGCGACAGAAGTATTCAGACAGAAAATCGAATCCCATCAACGATGAAAAACACAGTAGCATCTGCATATATGTCATGTAAAGAAGTGGCCAATCACCTTGATGGAATCTCTGGAACACGGCAGAAGTAGTTCGACAAGAAAATGAATTTCATTAAGGCTAGAGAGTCATAAGCAGTATGTTTACATCCCGTGTCACTACCCGCCTAGATGGAATTCCTGGATAATGGAGCCACTCCGTACGCGTATAGTTTACAGACAACTATACACCATCAACACAGACGGACATTTAATTATGGCCTAAACAAACCAATACCCCTAAATTATAAAGTATTGCATGCAATAAGTACGAAAGTGTGGTGTTTCAAATAGAGTACAGGCACATTAAAAAAATATATATGATTTTATGACATATGAAAGAAAAACAATCCCATGTAAATTTTAAAATCTGAAAGCATTATAGCAAGACATCTATAATTTCCCTAAACTTGTCCACCGCAATCAACATTTGTTTTTGTACATTATTGGTTCCTTTTCAAAGCGTCGATAATCTTTGGATACATGGTACTTATTTGGGATGATGCCGCAGGCCTATACACAAATAATTAATATCAAAACTGGAATCGCATTGAGCTTAGATAATTTTAAATGGCAAAGCAATGGAGATAAAAAACTAAATAAATTTGTTTGATATAATTTCAGTATAATTGACTGAACTTGAATAGCCTCTGATGGAAAATATATTCCCAACGTAAAATTGAATATTGAATCGAAATATATGATTTCATGACACATGAACGAAAAAAACTCTCATGCAAATATTAAAATCTGTTTCTCCATATTTTCTATAGATCAGTGGTATGTACGTTCCCTACATATTCATATATATCGTTTCCTAACTCCTACCTTGTTAGGGTCTGCTCCGTTCCGTAAACAAGCGATAACTTCCTCTTTGTCCCCTCTTTCTGCAGCTTTCTCAAGTTTGAAATCAATCTTAAAACCAAAGATATTGAATCAGTGTAAACAAGGCGGTATTAGCTAATACGTGTCAACAATGTATTTGATACGTACCATCTATATTGATATACATGTATGTATATTTAAATTAATGGAAAAGGGATTTTAGAATAAAATAATTGAATAATGAGATGAATTCCATCCATAAACTTTGCACACTTAAAACACATATCAATGGAGATTAATCTAATATAATAAAATGTTTTCAAATTGGCTAGTCGATAGACATGTATTCAGATAATCTGATATGCCACGTCTAATTTTGCCAACATTTTAGTGACCATTTAGTGACGTTTTTAAAGTTTTTAATTACCTCTTTTTGAAAGAAATCATTTATATTGTCTTTTATTTATATGTAAAGAGGATATAAGTCTTAAATAAGAAATTTTTCTTTATCTCTTCGAAAATATATCATATATATATCGACCACTATATGGCATTTAATTATCTAACACGATAAATAAGAGTCACGCGTTGGAGAACTTGTTTATCCAATAACTTTATCTCTAGTTTTTATACTGTAGTGATCAGTTCTATTGTTGTTAATACACAACTACCTGCTATCATTGCATTTTAAATTAAATAAGCTTTGAAGATTAGAGCTAAGTTGAATTTAACCAATAAGAGTCGCTGTTGGTTTTTAAAAACATGTGTTTGAAAACGATGCTTAACTACTATGATATTTAATGTCGTAGGGCAAAAATGTTAAAGGATAAATATGTACAACAGAGTGCAGGGTTTTGTATACTGCATCCGCCATTAGTAAGTACGACGCTCAACCAATGAAGTTAAAGAGGTTTTCCCTCTAGCCGAAAGGTATATTGCGGTTAGTATTGACCAGGGTAACATACGCACTTCCCAGGAATAGACTCGTCCATTACTTTCCAGGGGTCACAACGATTCCTTTACATTTACCGTTTAGTCTCATTCCTGAGTTCCTACATGGGCACTAGTGTAACAGATTGTAGGATTTTATATTTCCGTGAAGTTGATTCCTAGTTCCCAGTTCCTTATTCCATTACTCATTCGATTCTCTGATTACTTATTCGAATTCTAGCAACTAGTTAACGTTAGAAATGTTTCAAAATGCATTATGATGCATCACAATGATCTAGTTGACCATTTAATTACACATTAAGGGCCCATTACTGATTCGATTCCCTGACTTTTATTCGATTTCTAGCATATAAGTAACGTTAGAAATGGTTCAAAATGCATTATTATGCATCACAATGATCTAGTTGACCTTTTAATTACTTATAAAGGGCCCATTACTTATTCGATTCCCTGATCACTTATTCGATTCCCTGATTACTTATTCGATTTCTAGCAACTAATAAACGTTAGAAATGGTTCAGAATGCATTATTATACATCTCAATGATCTAGTTGACCTTTTAATTACTCATTAACGGCCCAATAATTATTCGATTTCCTGATAACTTATTCGATTCCCTGATTACTTATTCGATTTCTAGCAACTAATTAACGTTAGAAATGGTTCAAAATGCATTATTATGCATCACAATGATCTAGTTGACCTTTTAATTACTCATTAAGATTCCCTGATCACTTATTCGATTCCCTGATTACTTATTCGATTTCTAGCAACTAATAAACGTTAGAAATGGTTCAGAATGCATTATTATACATCTCAATGATCTAGTTGACCTTTTAATTACTCATTAACGGCCCAATAATTATTCGATTTCCTGATTACTTATTCGATTCCCTGATTACTTATTCGATTTCTAGCAACTAGTTAATGTTAGAAATGGTTAAAAATGCATTATTATGCATCACAATGATCCAGTTGACTTTTAATTACTCATTAAGAGCCCATTACCTATTCGATTTCCTGATTACTTATTCGATTTCCTGATTTCTTATTCGATTCTCTGATTACTTATTCGATTTCTAGCAATAATTAACGTTCGAAATGGTTCAAAAATGCAATATTATGCATCACAATCATCTAGTTGACCATTTAATTGCTCATTTAGGGCCCATTACTTATTCGATTCCCTGATTACTTATTCGATTTCTGGCAACTAATTAACGTTAGAAATGGTTCAAACTGCATTATTATGCATCACAATGATCCAGTTGACTTTTAATTACTCATTAAGAGCCCATTACCTATTCGATTTCCTGATTACTTATTCGATTTCCTGATTTCTTATTCGATTCCCTGATTACTTATTCGATTTCTAGCAACTAATTAACGTTCGAAATGGTTCAAAAATGCAATATTATGCATCACAATTCATCTAGTTGACCATTTAATTGCTCATTTAGGGCCCATTACTTATTCGATTCCCTGATTACTTATTCGATTTCTGGCAATTAATTAACGTTAGAAATGGTTCAAAATGCATTATTATGCATCACAATATTTATTGTAACTACACGTGTGATACTGGCTGGTCCAGGGCAATATACTAATGTCGTCTAAGGCTGTATTGCATGGCTACCCATGCAATAAAGCCTCCTGACGTCACGGCGTCAACAAAATTATTTTTCTTCAGAAAGTAGGGTGAATTAACTTTAAAAGATACAAACAACGGAATTTCCGTTGCAAATATCTTAAAAGGACCTCTTTCACGAACAATGGAAATTGCCCACGAAACAATTTTATTGAAATTAAATGTTATATGTAGCAACATAAATGCACAAACTCTTCAAATACGTTTAAAACATTCAAAGGTCCCAGGGGCATGTGCTATGGCCAAATTAATGTTGCCCAGTAGAGGTGTATGAACAGGGTTCCTTTTTTGATCCAAACATGGTATCAAAATAATGTTTTATGTCATAAAACTGTATTATTTTCTGAAGAGTATAAATATCACATATAATGATCACAAATATGTAGGTTCATTAAAATGTGACAAATACAATTTTGGCTACATTTTAAAGACAGATATATATCGAAATTTTGGGTGTTATTTTCGGCCATGTCAATTATAAACAATGGTGATTCACCAACTTCCAGTTTGAGTGCACCAAAAATATTTTCTAAAAAGTTGGCTCATTACCTGAAGTTAATATGTGAAAATTTCAGAAAACTTGTGGACCGGTAAAATTTGTCGTTTAAAGGTCTTAGTGAGGCAAAGGTCTATTTTAGCAGTATTACACCGTGGTCGCACGTGGTTTTTTTAAACGTATTTCAAGGGTTTGCATTTATGTTGCTACATATAACATTTAATTTCAATAAAAATTGGTTCGTGGGCAAATTTCCATTGTTCGTGAAAGAGGTCCTTTTCATGGATGTAGAATTGACATGCAGTTTGCGTTTTTTTTTCGAATTCATCACAAAATAGCGGAGACAAATAGTAGTAAAATTGCAATAAAATGTCGAGGTATGAGAGGAAAAAAAACTCTTTCATATTCGGATATGAAGGATTGGGATGTTTTACCCTCGGGATCACAAAATGATCGGCAAGCCTCGGGTATTACAACATTTTGTGATCCTCGGGTAGAATATCCCTATTCTTCATATCCATATATGAAAGAGTTTTATAATAAGATCGAGTAGTCACTTTCTTTGTTTTCTCAATTTTATGATTGAAAAAAGGCCGTGTTGAGACTATGGTGTAATATTGCTAAAAAATAGACCTTGCCTTACTAGAACCTTTAAAACGACAAATTTACCGGTTTGCGATTTTTCTCAAATTTTCCCGAAGCTTACCCCAGGTAATGAGCCAACTTTTTAGGCAATGTTTTCGGTGCACTCAATCTAGAAGTGTGTGAATATTTTTTTGTTTAATAATTAATAAAAAACACCAAAAAATTTGACATTTTCTGTCTTAAAAATATAGCCAAAATTGTATCTGTTACAATTTGTCTACATATTTTTAGGTCACCTGAGACGAAGTCTCAAGTGACCTATTCTGATCGCCTTTCGTCCGTCGTCGTCCGTCGTGCGTCGTGCGTCGTGCGTTAAATGGCGATAAAAACAATTTTACTTTTTTAACTTCTTCTCCAAACTACTGAACCAAATTTGTTTAAATTTTGCAGAAAACTTCCATAGCCATAGGTCAACCAAAAATTGTGAATTATATGGTCCAGCCCCTCAGGGTAAATAGGCTAAAACTTCAAAAAATCTTCTTCTGAAATTCCAGAAATTGTAGAATAAAATATCATCTTAGAATAAAGGTTCTTGTGGTCCTTTACAAAAATTGTGAATTATATGACTCTGGGATCTCACGTTCCACCCTTGGGGACGGGGGTCAAGTTTGCTATAGTTTATATAGAGAAAAAACACATTTTTTGGGCATTATTGGTCATTTGTATTAGGAAACGAAGTCAAATGATGTCAGAATTATCAGTATGAGATGGCCAATTGAATCATATTCACAATTTTTCCACGACTGACCCCCAGGGGCTGATTGGTGGGGCCAAAAGGGGTCAAATAGGCAATAACTTCCAAAATCTTCTTCTGAAATTTCAGAAATGGTAGAATCACATTACTCTTCATAGATTTAAATGGTCCTGAAGGTCCTTAACAAAAAATGTGAAATATATGACTCTCGGATCTCACGTCCCCCTCTTGGAGACAGGGGATCAAGTTTACTGTAGTTTTATATAGGGAAAACTCATTTTTGGGCATTATTTGATTATTTGTAATAGGAAATGAGTCAAACTTTGTTAGGATTATTAGCCTGAGATAGTATTTTAACATCATATCCATATTGGTCCTAGCTGACCCCAAGGGCCAGAGGGCGGGGCCAAAAATTGGTCAAAATGGCTAAAATTTCAAAAGTCTCCTTCTGAATTCACAGATTTGATGGAACCAAATACTCTTCATAGATTAAAAGGTCTTTTTAAGGCCCTTTACAAAAATTGTGAATTTCATGACCCTGGTATATCGTACTTTCTCCTGAGTAAGAGGTCAAATTATTATAGTTTATATTGGAAAAACACATTTATGACCATTATTTGCTTAATTTTCATAGGATTTTAGCATCATATAAATATTGGTCCTGGGCCTACCCCCGGGGGTAGATGGGCGGGGCCAAAATGACTAAAATTAGAAAAAAAAAATCTTCTGGATCCACAGATTTGATGGAACCAGATACTCTTCATAGATTGAAAAGTTAGTTATAAAATCACGTACTGAATTCAATGGCATACTGGGCTAATATATAGTGTTTTATATATGTCTTTGTATCATTCTGTATCTGAACTCAGTTGACCGCTACGGCCCATGGGCTCTTGTTGATCATTTGTATGTAATTATTCATTCTCTTCAGAAAATGATAGAGTTTGATGGCCATACAACTTTATTTTGATACCGTTTTGGATCGAAAAGAAAATATAATTTAGCCATAGCACAGACCCCTGGGACGTTTCGGATTATTTTTAAAACGTCTATCAAGGGTTTGCATTAATGTCGAAACATAAAAAAAACATTTAGTTTTGATAAAATTGGTTCGTGGGCAAATTTCCATTGTCATGAAAGAGGTCCTTTAACAACTGCTCTAAAATAGCAGATAAGCATATCAATGTAGTATATATAAAAATCATCTAATGTCTATCATCATATATACAGTATTGTATATATTTGTATATATGTATGTTGTTTTGTTTTTGGGCAATTGCTTTATTATTTTGTGCATTTTTAATAAGTAAGTTTTCAATGTGGTTATCTTTAACTTTGTCTTCTTTCGTGACAACAAAAATGTATAATAAAGTTGACTGGAATAACGTTTTCTTTTATTACTACATCTGCACAAACCAAATAATATCCTCTTTGTGTCTAATATCAAAGCTGTATGTTTATGTATTAAAACCCCCTGTGTAATATTATCCCATATTGGTTTAACTTTTAGGCAATTCGAAAATATATGTTCAATTGTCTCTATCTCTTCATTACAAAGGTTGCAGAAGTCATCTGGTAGTTTATCTATCATTTTTAAGTATGAATTTTTTGGAAGTATTTTGTTTTGTAATCTGTATTGGAACTAGTGAATATTTGTGTCTTTTGTTACTTGAAAAGGAATCTGGTAATGATGATGCCAAACTTTCTGTGTATAGTGTGTCATAATTTCCCATTTTATCCCTGCTGTTCATCAACGTATTCACTTTATTTAGTTTACCATACCTATCTTTAGTTCCTTTTGTCTTTTTAGCGTAATCTGAATGTGGTGAGGTTTAAAGGGTCTATAAAAGGGTTTTGCTAGTTGCATTTCGATGTTGATGTGAATGATGTTGAATCAATCGGAAAAGTTCCTTCAATAAGAAGAAATTATCCAATATTACAAAAAAAACAAGTGTGAAAGTTAGAGTGTTTTTAAATTCTTAAATATTCAAAATGGGCCATTTTTAGTAGTAAGGTCACAAATATTTCTTACCCCTGATGGAGATACTACCCTTTGCACTAATAATTATAGCAGGACCTTGTGAACGCGATAACTTATATGCACTTAGCTTAATGAAACTTTTTATGTAGACTAACATAAGAAAGATCTCGGACGACTTCGAAAATCAGCGTGATTAGATCATAACTCACAGAGTTATTGCCCTTTGCAATAATAATTAGTGAACCTTTTGAACATGTTAATGTGAGTTAATATGCAAAAAAGCTAAATGAAACTTTCGTGAACAAAGGACAGTAGTTGACTAGCAAATGATATAACTAATTTGTATCAAATATCAGGTGGCCGTTGCGACCCATGAGCATCTTGTTTAATTTTATCAATGAAATATTATGTAAACCATTGAAAATGGCATAATAGAACCCCTTGACCTTGAAATCGTAATCTAATAAAGAAAAGAGAAAAAGTAAGCCAAAATGGAATTTTGTAACCAAATATTTTGATGGTACATTGACATTAAGGGAAAGACCTTTTTTAAAGCTGTTATTAGGGAAAACATATATGTACACACTATATTATTAATAAAAATTGGATTAAGGATGTTGTGTATGTGTTAAGTGTCTGCTTATGTATTAAGTGTGAAAGAACATGACCACGTGTTGATCAATGTAACAACAAAAAGTTGAATTAAGAAAAAGACTCATTTCGCTCGGTAATTAGGACGACGCCGGATATGCTATTTAGTTTTATATAATTGTTCGGAATGTGACAGTAGATGTAACATATATAAACGATAAGTTAATAGTTATTGTGATTCTAACTTGTTTTACATTCGCCAAATCAGTCATTTATTACAATTCTTGTATTAAAACAATATACTTTTTGGGATGATATGTCAAATTTTAAAATCTTTTATTAAATCATAAAAATGTTGAACTTAAGATAACTAGTACGTCCTTTATTAATGCACTTTGTATACATGTCTTTTAAAAATATATCAATAAATGTAGTAGTCTGTTCCAGATTACGCTCTTACTGTTTCCTAAACAAAAATAAAGTTCAATAGGCAGGAAGTGAAAAATATTTCAATTCACTTAATTATGCATATTTCTATGTAATCACGTATGCATTAAATATTTCAAATTTACGCAATTAACATCATAGCACTTCATTTTGAAAATTTCGAATTAATATCACAAGCTACGATTTTTTATAAATCATGCAATTTTATGAATATGCTTGAATTTTTAATAGAATTGTTCAATGTTCAAATACCTCTCGATGTGTAAAGTTAATTTCTTTAACAATACGACAGTGTTATTCGACTCTTAGGACATCAAATAGACACTGCAGCCATTGGTTATTATTTTATTACAATAACCTTCCGGCGTTTTTATTGGTTGAAATTGTACCTTTGACCGGTACTACTTTTTCTACCCCACGTGAACAATGTTTACGTCGTCTGCTTTCAACGTCAACATTACATTCAATGGCTGCGATGGACGAAGATTTGGAATTCATTGGCGAAAGAAGTGAAATGCTATGTGACTAAAAGGGAGTAATAAGTCTAATTTCAATGAGAGACAATAATTATGGTTTCATATTCGATATGAAATTCAGTTTGATTTAGGCAAAATAGCAACTGAAGCCCGGTATCGGGTATTCGACGTCATACCGTCATGCCCAGGTCGCGACGTTACAATATCACAAACTAACGTTAGATCTGTCACGATATCGGAAACCATTCAGAGTACATTAACATCCCCAGTTGATAAGCCCCATGATCCATAATTTGTCAGACAAAGATTCATGTAGAAGATTTTGATGTTGAAAGATTCATTGCTTCAGAGGTCAACTAAACACTAAAAAAAAACTGATTTTAGATTCGCGAATTTTTTGATCTACGAATTTTTTTCCAGTGTGTTACTCAAGGTAACAGAGGCCATTTAGGCGATTCCGTTTTTGTGCAGCTGAACAAGTTACTTTGTATATTTTTTTAAATGAAAATGTTAAAACAATCAATGGAAAAAATTATAAATTCTACCATTAGAAACATGGCATGTAGCCCATGGAAATTGTATCTGTTACAATATTTTGTCTGATTTTTAGATTACGGCAAACAACTAACAACAAAGTCTCAAGTGACCTAATAATGGAGGTTATCAAATCTAAGCAAAAAAAGCTCAAACGAGAGGGAAAGGTTAAATTTAGAAAAGGGGCTGATGCTTCAGACAAAGACACTGAACCAAATTTGTATAAATTTTGCAGAAACTTTTCACACAACCCTGACAGTTTGTCAAGAAATTTGTTTCTAAATACTGTGCATTTTGGCATGCCTTTAGGTGTAAATAGGCTGAAACTTCACAAAATGTTCTTGGGGGAAATTAAGCTATCGGTTAATAGAATTCAAAAATAATGATACATTGAATTAAAAGTTCTTGAACGGCAAACTCCCTTTAAAACAAGTGAATCAAATCCTATGAATTGTAAGGGCACGTTCCCCCCGCGCGCCTGGTTTATATAAAACCCCATTTTTAAAAGGGCACGCTTTGGTCACTTGTATAAGGTCTAATTCAATCTCGTTGTCCGCCAATACTGCCATGAATGATGATGGCCATTGAATTATATCGCCACTAATACACGACTGACAAATCCCCAGCAGGTGATTGTTTAAGTGCCAAAAGTCGGCGTCAAATAAACTGGAAGATTCCAAAATGACTACAATGGAGAATTGCAGTAATGGTTTTATGAATTCACAAACTTTCATTATAGATTTAAAGGTCTGAAGGTCCTTAACAACAAAGTGTGAATTATAAATGGGATCTCAAGCGTCCCCCTTTTCTAAGATTGTACACAGGATCAAGTTTACTGTGTAGTTTTATATAGGGAAAAGTACACATGTTTTGCATTTCAAATTTGGTCATTTCAAGTCGATAGGTCCTGAGTCAAAATACTAAATGTTGGATTAATTATGACCCGTGATACAGGATTTTTAATTTTAGCAATCATAATATTGGTCCTAGCTTGACCCCCAGGGCAAGGGGGGGCCAAAATGGTCAAAAGGCTAAAACAAAAGAAAGTCCTTCTGAATGTCACAGATTTGATGGAAAAAATTGCTCTTCAAATCATAAAATGCAGTATTTTTAAGGCCCTTGTTTATTAAAAAATTGTGAATTTCAACAAAATGTATCTCGTACTTTCTCCTGAATGCAAACTTACCTTTATTTAAGGAAAAAAACATCCCATCACATTTTTTCGGTACAGTAGGGCTACTGTAACTTTTTTACGAATCACTTGCATATTTTTGCCATCATTTTTCAATATTGGTCCTTTACAGATTTCCGGACACAAGAACATCCAAAATATAACTATTCGACAATAAAAAAACCTTCTGGATCCACAGATTTGATGGAACCAGATAACTCTTCATCAGATTGAAAAGTTCAGTTATAAAAATCCATCATACTGAATTCAAGGGCATACTGGGCTAGTGTCATCATACGGTGATGTTTTCATAACGTCTCAAACAGACAATGTATCCAAACACTCAGCTCCCCGCTACGGCCCATGGGCCTCTTGTTGACCATTAATGTAATTATTTATATTATTATTAGTACAACACGTAATAGGGTGGATCTTTGGCTTACAATTGATTCTCAATATTCATTCATACTGAATAAAGCATAAACGCGATATTTGCAATTTAATAATTTCATCACAGGTTTGTAAATTTCACGGATTTGGAGGTAAAATGGACTCAATCAATACATAATCAAATTTTGATTAAACACGTTGAATACAACAGAGTTTATCATATTATTGTAACTCGTGAGGATATTCTACTTAAAGAAAAATTACATTCAATAAAACTGTTTTTTTTCAAGAGAAAGAGAAAAAGAATCACACCAAAGAGGTTTGATCGGAAAGTGCACATAGTAACTTTGCCAAATTTTGGCCGAAATGAAACGGAAACTCAAACTACCTACAACGAACAAAGTGGACATCCTAAACAGACTGATCACACAATTATCAGGGATCAGAATCGTCGTCTTGCACTACATTCCCATGAGAAACTAGACCCGGGCAACTCCAAGTCATCGGATGACAATGCTGATGAGACACCCCGACGTAGTCAAATGTTCGGTAAAAGAATAAAAACTGAGCCATCGGATGACAATGCTGATATGAGTTCCCGATGTGGTCCCATGTTCCATAAAAGGAGAAAACCCCTTGGGGATCAGAATCGTCGTCTTGCACCACATTCCCATGAGCAACCAGACCCGAGCAACGCAGAGCCATCGGATGACAATGATGATGAGACACTCCGACAAAGTCCAATGATCCATAAAGTAGAAAACCCCTTTGGGATCAGAATCGTCGTCTTGCACCACATTCCCATGACCAACCAGACCAGAGCAACGCAGAGCCATCGGATGACAATGATGATGAGACACTCCGACAAAGTCCAATGTTCCTTAAAGTAGATAACCCCTTTGGGATCAGAATCGTCGTCTTGCAATACATTCCCATGAGCAACCAGACCAGAGCAACGCCGAGTCATCGGATGACAATTCTGATACAAGTCCCCGACGTGTTTCCATGTTCAATAAAAGGAGAAAAACCCTTGGGGATCAGAATCGTCGTCTTGCACAACATTCCAATAACCAATCATATCTTAGCAACGCCGAGTCATCGGATGACAATGCTGATGTGACACCTCGACGTAGTCGCATGTTCAGTAAAAGGCGAAAACCACTTAGGGAACGGAATCGTCGTCTTGCATCACATTTCCATGACCAACCAGACCCGAGCAACGACGAACCATCGGATGCAATGCGGATATGAGTCCCCGACGTGTTCCCATGTTATATAAAAGGAGAAAACCCTTTGGAGATCAGAATCGTCGTTTTGAACCACATTCCCACGAGCAACAAGACCCGAGCAAGGGAGAGTCATCGGATGATAATGCTGATGTGACACCTCGACGTAGTCCCGTGTTCGGTAAAAGGAGAACACACCTTGGCGATCGGATTCGTCGTCGTGCACCGCATTCCAATGTCCAACCAGACCTTAGCAACGCCGAATCATCGGATGACAAAAATGATGTGACACCTCGACGTAATTCCATATTCGGTAAGAGGAGAAAACCCCTTGGGAATCACAATCGTCGTCTTGAATCACATTCCCATGAGCAACCAGATCCGAGCAACGCCGAGTCATCAGATGGCAATGCTGATATGACACCCCGACGTAGTCCTATGTTTGATAAAAGGAGAAAACCCCTTGGAGATCGGAATCGTCGTCCATCATCACATTCTACTGAAGATACCGCCTCGAACAATACTGAGAATTTTGCAAACCTCAGCGATGTTGGAGGAAATGTTAAAACAGAAATAGATATTGATAGGGCGGAATGGGAAGTTATTGCGCCATTACCAACAAAGACAAAACCAACCTTGATGCCTAAAGAAAGGTCGGCATACAGTAATCGGCAGCAACTTGAAGAGTTATAACAAGAGGGATATGTCTTTCATATATTTACAACAGAGTAAAATCAGAGCACAGCAGAAAATACCAAGCGCCATTTTTCAGGGGAAAAGTACAATGCAGACGTTCAAAATGTGAAAGAAACATTGATTTGATTATCCACGATGAACACACAGAGCCTTTTGATAATGTCTTTGTATGCTACATTGAATTGTAAAGTCTGTCACGACAGACCTGAAAGGCGTCCATTAACTGGTAATGCAAGGAAAGTTCTTGCCGTAGGGATTGACAACGTGTATTATCAGAACATTGAGGCCTTATCTAAACATGAATATGAACTTGGAGATATTGAATCCTGTCCATCAAAGACAGTCCTTAGAAAGGCCGTGAATGAGATTGTGCAAGCAGAAATGCTTCACAAGGACATCATTCAAGAAACAATATCTTTGAGACAAAGTTACATTGATGATGACACTGATCAAACATCCAGATATGCGGGCTATCTTCAGTATGTTGCAGTCGATCCTTTCACGGTAATAATGTTTTCACATGCCCAAATTGAGGTTCTTGTGAAGATGGCTAGACCAGATATGTATATCGACTCAACAGGATGCCTCATCAAATCATTCCCAGACCAGAAGAGGCCGTACCTCTTCTGTTGTTATCAAACCAGAGGAAAACCTTCCACCTCTACCCATTGCTGACATGGTAACTACATACCACTCGCAACCTTCCATTATACATTTTCTCACATTTTTCCAGAGGGCAGTTGAGGAGAAATCCAAATCATTTCAACCAAGAAAGTTGGAAGTTGACTGAAGTTGGGCTTTAATAAACAGTATACGCATGGCCTTCAACTACATGTCTGTAAAACGCTATCTTAAAGTTGCATGGGACATAGTTCATCACCGAATGCAGAATTAAGACCTGTCTAGTTTAACTGTTGTACACATTTGCATTGCCCATATGACCAAGACGTTTTGTAAACACGCACGCCAAACCTCTGGAAAAGACAAGGAACTCTTTAGGTTTCTAAGGAAGTCATTTTCTCTTCTCTCCAATGAAACATCCCTTGAAAGTGTGAAGGAAGATATATTATCAATTTTCATGGTACTTCTATCTACAGAAGATACAGATGATGTCAAAAAAGCGAGAGAAGCCGTCATTGAGAGATATCAGAAATATCCAGACTGGGCGACCGATGAAAATTGTGAAGACACTGAAGATGAAACTGAGCATAGTGTCAAACTGGATAATCAAGATGTCTCCATAACTGAATCATCGCCATAGACACAAATGGCTGAACAGACAAAAAGAGATCTCACAAGATGCATCAACGACAAAGAACCCTCCAATAGTTTCTACTGTCCAGAAATAGTAGATATTCTAGTTAAGAGATTCTTTCCCATTTACCCACTTTGGAGCGGTCTCCTTCTTGGTTGACTTGGACGCTATTAGTGCGATTCAGAATCACTGCCGATGGAAACAAATGAAACTCGCGATTCAAATGCAAATGTGGAAGCCTGGTTCATGGTTGTTAAGAAGGTTTTATTGAAAGGAAAGGGACGTCTAAGACCGGCCAAATTTGCGCCGAACCTCAAGCGAAGTATCAATGCTCGAATAAAGGAACTGAACCTACCTGAAATAAGATGTGCCCAAAGGAAGAGAAGAGCTATTAATGTTGCCGAAAAAAAAATGGTCCAAGAAAGAGAAAACGCGGCAAAAATAGGTACCAACCTCCCAAGAAACCAAAACAGACTGCAAGGAATTCGGGTCACAGCCGCCAAGAACAAGATAAACGATCTGAAAATGAAAAACAAACAGTAGCGAAACATGTGAGCGTTCTTCAGAAATTTCCCCCTATGCCTCGGTGGGGAGGTGTATCCAGAATCGGGCAACATCTTAGGAACACTTGCACCATTGAAAATTTTATGACAATCACGTATATCACTCATTTGAAAAACCCGTCCTTATTTACAGATTGTAACCGCCAAAATCCGATATTGAACACCCTACTTAATTCTTTACATCTGATGTCAACCGGAAACTTTGCAGACGCCAAGGCCACATGGCTTACCATGGTAAAGGAGCGATCCCTTTGTGAAAAAGTCATCAACCTATATGGCGAGGAAGATGAGATGTTCGCTGGCATTTTCAACAAACCAATTCAAACAATGATCAAGGAAAAATGCAGCAGTCCCACTTGCCCGCATCCGTACATCGAACGACAGAGGACAGGGATATTCCTAAGGTAACATGAAATAAAAACTTTTGCGGGCTCATTCACTATAGAAAATGGTATTTATCTGTCTTGTTGCCATTTCATTAAAAAGGTCATTGTCGTTAATCATATTCAATGAAATGTTATACTACATATTCAATAATGATAGTCATTCATCTAATTCATCTGTCAATGTAATGAAATATGATGCTACATATTCCACAATGATAGTCATTCATGTTCTTAATATATCAAAGTTTCAAGATAAATGCTAATCATTATGTTCTAATTAGTTGCTAGAAATCGAATATGTAATTAGAGAATCGAATAAGTAATCAGGGAATCGAATAAGTAATGGGCCCTTAATGAGTAATTAAAATGTCAACTGGATCATTGTGATGCATAATAATGCAGTTTGAACCATTTCTAACGCTAATTAGTTGCTAGAAATCGAATATGTAATTAGGGAATCGAATAAGTAATCAGGGAATAGGATAAGAATTCAGGAAATCGAGTAAGTAATCAGGGAATCGAATAAGTAATGGGCCCTTCATGAGTAATTAAAAGGTCAACTGGATCATTGTGATGCTTAATAATGCATTTTGAACCATTTCTAACGCTAATTAGTTGCTAGAAATCGAATATGTAATTAGAGAATCGAATAAGTAATCAGGGAATCGAATAAGTAATGGGCCCTTAATGAGTAATTAAAATGTCAACTGGATCATTGTGATGCATAATAATGCAGTTTGAACCATTTCTAACGCTAATTAGTTGCTAGAAATCGAATATGTAAATAGGGAATCGAATAAGTAATCAGGGAATCGAATAAGTAATCAGGGAATCGAATAAGTAATGGGCCCTTAATGAGTAATTAAAAGGTCAACTAGATCATTGTGATACATAATAATGCATTTTGAACCATTTATAACGTTAATAAAATGCTAGAAATCGAATAAGTAATCAGGGAATCGAATAAGTAATCAGGAAATCGAATAATTATCGGGCCGTTAATGAGTAATTAAAAGGTCAACTAGATCATTGAGATGTATAATAATGCATTCTGAACCATTTCTAACGTTTATTAGTTGTAATCAGGGAATCGAATAAGTAATGGAATAAGGAACTGGGAACTAGGAATCAACTTTACGGAGGTGGATTTTATATATAAATTTCATCATTGCACTGCAAGGGATTGGGACGTCTGGATTACTAGTCTGACGTTCAACCGATCGAGGTAAAGAGAAATTCTCACTACACAAAAGTTATATTGCGACTAGTATTGGCAAATGTTACGCGTGCACTTAATTATTTTTGTATATTTAATTGCTTACATATAAACAAGTACCAAGATGTCCCAGATTTCAAAAGACTGATATCGAATTCTGAGTGAAAACAGGTATAATCAAAGGAATATACAATACTTAGCATATCTCCTTTTAAACTTTACTTTAAAACTTAAAACACAGTTTTTCGAAATACCACATGCTTAAAATTATATAATAATCATTATTATAAATGTTTGGAATAAATTGATATATCCAATTTATCGTTTAGGCTACACCAAATACAGACTATTGTTTAACTGACCTCAGTTTTTTTTTCTCCAGAAAAAATTATCCACATACAATGTAGTATCATTTTATGACATCTTAGCAATTATTGCCTTTACGATTGCCAAATTTTAAAATTAGAAAGATACAAAATCCAACTTACTTTGTACTGTTCCATCGTTTGTCTATTTCACAAAGACGAACAGCAAAACTTCGGATCATTTGTTTGAGACCTGTAACAAATAAATACATCATATATGAAATGAGTGCGTTATTCTTTAAACGTTACAAAAGGCAAGATCTTTAGCGCGTGTTATGTTTTGTATAACTTTAAAAACACAGTAAGTACGAGTTTCAAATAAATTTAGTATCCAATAACCTCGAGTTGTTTGACTTGTTTATACAACAAATAAATCATATTCAAGAAAACAAGATAAGTATTATTTGTCGATATGCGCAAAAAGGGGTAGTGACATTTTCATATTACTCAAATAGTTACTCATTGATATTCAAAAATCTGAAGTACATAAAACATATATTAATACCAAACCAGTTAAATTATGAATGACTATCCCATGCATTCCTATATAATGAGCATCTTTTTGAAACGAACAATCAATTACTCGTTATTGAACTAAATGCATGCTATTTACGTCAAGGAGGCAAATGTCTTCTTATAGAATGTGCTCACCTGTATTAAATGTGTTCACCAGTATTAACTGTGTTTTTTTTTTCATCGAGACGATATTCCAAATCATACACACTACTTACCGGTACAAACAATGCAATTCAATACAGCAACCAAACCGATATGTTAAAATGATAAACGTCTTTTCTCTTACTATTCTTATCAAGTAAAATTGATTCCTACCTCATTCTTAGATATCTAGAGTGTGCACGCCTGCGCAGAAGCTCCATGATCTCCTACGTATGTCACTCTCAGTACAACAGCAACTCCTCTATTTACCTACAAAATAAAAACAAATTCATATATTGAATACGACAAACGTCAAGTTATATGATGGTATGTTGTGCCTTATATTATTTTTGGGAGAGTTTTAAAGTACATCGTGACAATAGTAAGAAAAGAAATATCGTTATGTTCAGTTTAGTGTATCTAACTCGGGTGGTGATGAATAACAAATGTGTATATTAGATACCAATCAGATTTTTGAATGCAGTTATTCAATATTTACTTGAAAATCAACAAGAATGTGCCATGAGCTAAAACATATTCTAATCAATATTGTCTCTTTACCGTACTTCGTTCATTTCCCTTTATACTCTAATCCAAATTGGTTGCAATGGGTGGCTTTTATGAAATAACGGTATGCGTTCGTTTAATCCCCTGGTAAAAAACTCAATGTATTATTTGAACAGAATAGATCGTATGAGATAGGCATGAAGATCCAGAGTCATGATAGAAATGAACTCTTGTAGATAATATTTTGCTATTAGATATATATAATTGTTTCGTAGTTGATGTAAAAATAAATGTAATTTATAGAGTTTGATATATCTTTTTTCGCTTTTGTTCATTCGCTTTTTACCTGTCATACACATCTTCGAAATAGCATACTTGTTACTAAATTATATGTATTGAAAGATCGCGGTCACCTTAAGTTTAAACTCAAAGTAATTGAGTAACAGAAACAATTATTACATTTTAAAACACATACTTAATATCGACAAAAAACCACAAAGGGAAAATATTGAAAATTTTTATTTAAAATGTGTTTATTTACGCATAGACATTATAAAGGGAACAAATAACGATAACTCTGTATATACATGATAAAAAATACAGAGGACGATATACATAAATACTTATATACTGTCATGTAAATGTGGTAAATGTACAATAACTTATATTTACACTTGCTAGGTTTGGTCACTATACGCTAATACTAGCCGATTTTGTTTACCATAACTGCATGGTAACATTGAACTTTGAACTTGCGTATGAAAATGTTCTGTGCAACGTAAAAGGACTACTTTTTTTTAAAAGAAACACGTGGCTTTGTTTACATTTTGACGCAACATTAAGTGTATATTGTTGTTTTTCATAGAATTTTGGAAAAATTTAAACAATATATACATGTTTTATATTGATATATGATTCAAACAATTTTAAATTAACAATTGTATAAAGAAACGGAAGATATCCCGACCGGGGCGACGTGTTTTCATTTTTGTTAAAAATGATGGGTGTCAAATGTAAACATTACCTCTGTGCCTATGTTCGTCCTACGATCGAGCCTTTGGGGTGGACGGGCGTGAGACCATCTGATAGAGGCCAGTTAATATAAACATATCCTCTTGTCTTTGTTCTTTGAGAATGTAATCATGTGTATTATAAAACATGCACCGCTAATAATCCACGTGTTGACAGTTACGCGTCACCACAAATACATTGTATCCATCGAACACAAGTGAATTTGTTTCATCTATCGATGGCGATATGGATCTAAGCGTAGATTATATAATCACATGGCTCCCAAGGATGTAATATCGTCAAGTCAGACATCTCAAACACATTGAGCTACTTGAAAATCGGTGTTTTGGCAACTTCGGCAAACTCAAGTGTGTAAGCGTGCGTCAGCTTGGCCTCGCTGCACAATAACGGTCACCGAGTTCACACATGTGGCCGTGTACAAATTCTTTATGTTATTACGCTATATGTTAACTTTTAGCAATTGAATATATATTTAAAGTTCTGATCTGATTAAATAAAATTATCTCTGAAATTTACTTTGTTTGTCATGTTTATTTTACGCTAAAATTTTGAACTTTTTTGTCGTCGCGGATGAATGATTCTAACTACGTGAAGCGTCATCATTCGCTGTTCAATTGAGTAAGCTCCTCCCACTTTTGACCGACTTTTATTGAATAATTACGTCACTTTCAAATGACGATTTTATTGCATAAAATATAAATAAAAAGTCGTGTGAGTGTAAATATGGGGATTGGATATCGTTTTTATGTTAACCATGCTTGTATGGAGCAATTCCTCTAAGAATATATTCAATATGGGGCGCTAACGCGCCCCATAGAATATATTCTTAGAGTAATTGCTCCATACAAGCATGGTTAACATAAAAACGAAATCCAATCCCTATATAAATGTTTTAAAATATACACTTTGTAAAGGTAAATGATTGAACAAGAATTCATATAATTTAAAAATTAATACGAGATATTGCGACTACGTTTATCATGCTAATTTTACTACATACTATCAAATACCACCTGCGATATGTTCTTACCATTACACAAGTATAAACGAAGAATATATTCAAGTGTTAGATGCCGGATGGGAGGACAGTCTGATCAAAGATACACTAAGCCGTGATGATAAGCATCTTGACGACGAGTCTGATGTCTCCCCTAATCCAGATGACCAGCAGGAAGAGGACACCGAGGAAAATCCTATCAAGACAGCACAAGACGCACTGAGATGTCTTAAACATCTTCAAGGATTTTCCACAAGGAAAGGTTTTCAGGATTTACTGTATATGTTTAACGATGCTGAGGATTGTATGGGGAACATACCATTGACATTCAGTGTAACGCCAGACAGTCCACAATAGACTCTTTCTTTAGTAAATGAAAATGTGACAGCCGTGAACTAACTTGTAAACTGTGAACATTACCGGACTATGTGAACATATGATGGAAAAAAACTTTATATACGTGAGCTTAACTTAAAAACTTTTCGTGAAACAAATATCAAAATGAGTTGGACATGAACAATTTTTCAAAATTTTGAAATGAGATCTACAGTATATTTAATGTGGTGTATGCTTTCTGCTATTGGAATCTCAAAGTTACAAACTGTATTCAAATGTACTTTTCGTTTGGATCTACATTTAATTTCAGCTAATAGACATACTTTAAATGCAATGTATACTGCTAAATTAATGTATGTATGCTATGTGGTTTAGAATTTATTAGAATTTATTTATTAAATTATTAATTTAAAATAATAATATCTTCTCTGTTTTCTTTTATGCTTATTCAACTACAATAAAAAGATACAAGTCTATTATGTAACTATATACACATGAG